>NW_021629865.1:0-45000 GCF_900700375.1 Denticeps clupeoides
CTTCCCCCCCTGCTCGGGGGGTTCTACTCTCACATTGTTCCTGCATTCAGCTTTTCTACTTCCACAGGTCTGGCCTCCCTCACTGGAGTTTGTTTCTTATTCTTTCTCTTTGTTTCCCTCTATAATTTATTTTTTGTGTCTATTTTGGGTTCTTTTGTTATAATGGAACCATTTTACATATATTAGTTCCATAAAAGAATTCTTATTGTGTTTATGAACTAGAACCTGTTCAATCATTTAAAATCTATTGTGCCATGACTGTTAATGTCCATCTAACATCAGATAAGTTCAAAAAACAAGTTCAAACCTCATTCAGAGGGCTCCGTCCGGGTACTACTCTCACATTGTTCATTCATTTGTCTTTTCTTATTGTTCCAGGCTCTGTCCTTCCTCACTGGAGTTTGATTCTTATTGTTTCTCTTTGTTTCCCTCTAGAATGTCTGTTTCTTGCAACAGTGGTTTGTGACATTTAGATTGATTTCATAGTCAATTGAGATGTGAACTAAAGTCAATTGTGCCTTACTAAATTATATTTCTTCACTGAATTTATTAAGCCAAATCCTCATTTAATAAGCAATCCACTTATTTAGCACACAATATCAGATAATATCTTCTGTTTAGGCATGAGCAAAAACCCAACTGTGGAAGGCAGGCCCTTGTACATGAATAAACACCTAGTGCCAAGTGAAAGGGCTACAAGGTATGAGCCGAAATAGCTCAGTTGGGAGAGCGTTAGACTGAAGATCTAAAGGTCCCTGGTTCAATCCCGGGTTTCGGCAAAGCTCTTTGGACTGTGTACATGCAATTTTTGGTTTGTTAAAGACCTACGCTTTATCTGGAAATTGACCTCCTCCTCACAGGCAAGAACAATTACCAGGTCTCAAAAAAGCCAACAAATGGCCTGAAGTGCCAAGACAAGAGAGGCCTGCATTCTTGTATCAATGGTTTTATCTGGAAAAAGCATAAACCTTTGGGTTCCATAAACAGAAATCTAATTGTGTTCAAAAATGATTTTTTTTTTTAATGGAGATCAAGGTAATCTCTAATGGCAAATAAAAACACAAGAGCATCGCCTCCCCGTCGGGGAATCGAACCCCGGTCTCCCGCGTGACAGGCGGGGATACTCACCACTATACTAACGAGGAGCTGGCCCTGCTTCTTTGTTATCATAGGTCTTTAGAACTTCAAGCATGTTTGTTTCTTGCAACAGTGGTTTGTGACATTTAGATTGATTTCATAGTAGGTATGAGGTATGAGCCGAAATAGCTCAGTTGGGAGAGCGTTAGACTGAAGCTGTTTGGACTGTGTAAATGCATTTTTTGGTTTGTTAACAAAGACCTATGCTTTATCTGGAAACTGACCTCCCCCTCACAGGCAAGAACAATTACCAGGTCTCAAAAAGGCCAACAAATGGCCTGAAGTGCCAAGGCAAAGAGGCCTGCATTCTTGTATCAATGGTTTTATCTGGAAAAAGCATAAACCTCAAAGGAGAAACTGATTGATCAGTTGCAACACTTCTGTGAGATAAACGTCCATTATAAAAGAAAGGATTCAAACCTCATACAGAGGCATCTTTCCCCCTCAACTGCTCGGGGGGTTCTACTCTCACATTGTTCCTGCATTCAGCTTTTCTACTTCTACCAGGGTCTGGCCTCCCTCACTGGAGTTTGTTTCTTATTCTTTCTCTTTGTTTCCCTCTATAATTTATTTTTTGTGTCTATTTTGGGTTCTTTTGTTACAATGGAACAATTTTACATATATTAGTTCCATAAAAACAGGCAAGAACAATTACCAGGTCTCAAAAAAGCCAAAAAATGGCCTGAAGTGCCAAGACAAGAGAGGCCTGCATTCTTGTATCAATGGTTTTATCTGGAAAAAGCATAAACCTTTGGGTTCCATAAACAGAAATCTAATTGTGTTCAAAAACATGATTTTTTTTTTAATGGAGATCAAGGTAATCTCTAATGGCAAATAAAAAACACAAGAGCATCGCCTCCCCGTCGGGGAATCGAACCCCGGTCTCCCGCGTGACAGGCGGGGATACTCACCACTATACTAACGAGGAGCTGGCCCTGCTTCTTTGTTATCATAGGTCTTTAGAACTTCAAGCATGTTTGTTTCTTGCAACAGTGGTTTGTGACATTTAGATTGATTTCATAGTAGGTATGAGGTATGAGCCGAAATAGCTCAGTTGGGAGAGCGTTAGACTGAAGCTGTTTGGACTGTGTAAATGCATTTTTTGGTTTGTTAACAAAGACCTATGCTTTATCTGGAAACTGACCTCCCCCTCACAGGCAAGAACAATTACCAGGTCTCAAAAAGGCCAACAAATGGCCTGAAGTGCCAAGGCAAGAGAGGCCTGCATTCTTGTATCAATGGTTTTATCTGGAAAAAGCATAAACCTCAAAGGAGAAACTGATTGATCAGTTGCAACACTTCTGTGAGATAACGTCCATTATAAAAGAAAGGATTCAAACCTCATACAGAGGCATCTTTCCCCCTCAACTGCTCGGGGGGTTCTACTCTCACATTGTTCCTGCATTCAGCTTTTCTACTTCTACCAGGGTCTGGCCTCCCTCACTGGAGTTTGTTTCTTATTCTTTCTCTTTGTTTCCCTCTATAATTTATTTTTTGTGTCTATTTTGGGTTCTTTTGTTACAATGGAACAATTTTACATATATTAGTTCCATAAAAACAGGCAAGAACAATTACCAGGTCTCAAAAAAGCCAACAAATGCCTGAAGTGCCAAGACAAGAGAGGCCTGCATTCTTGTATCAATGGTTTTATCTGGAAAAAGCATAAACCTTTGGGTTCCATAAACAGAATCTAATTGTGTTCAAAAACATGATTTTTTTTTTAATGGAGATCAAGGTAATCTCTAATGGCAAATAAAAAACACAAATCATCGCCTCCCCGTCGGGGAATCGAACCCCGGTCTCCCGCGTGACAGGCGGGGATACTCACCACTATACTAACGAGGAGCTGGCCCTGCTTCTTTGTTATCATAGGTCTTTAGAACTTCAAGCATGTTTGTTTCTTGCAACAGTGGTTTGTGACTTTAGATTGATTTCATAGTAGGTGAGGTATGAGCCGAATAGCTCAGTTGGGAGGCGTTAGACTGAAGATCTAAAGGTCCCTGGTTAAATCCAGGGTTTGGCAAAGCTGTTTGGACTGTGTAAATGCAATTTTTGGTTTGTTAACAAAGACCTATGCTTTATCTGGAAACTGACCTCCCCCTCACAGGCAAGAACAATTACCAGGTCTCAAAAAGCCAACAAATGGCCTGAAGTGCCAAGACAAGAGAGGCCTGCATTCTTGTATCAATGGTTTTATCTGGAAAAAGCATAAACCTCAAAGGAGAAACTGATTGATCTGTTGCAACACTTCTGTGAGATAAACGTCCATTATAAAAGAAAGGATTCAAACCTCATTCAGAGGCCTCTTTCCCCCTCAACTGCTCGGGGGTTCTACTCTCACATTGTTCCTGCATTCAGCTTTTCTACTTCTACCAGGGTCTGGCCTCCCTCACTGGAGTTTGTTTCTTATTCTTTCTCTTTGTTTCCCTCTATAATTTTTTTTTGTGTCTATTTTGGGTTCTTTTGTTACAATGGAACCATTTTACATATATTAGTTCCATAAAAAGAATTCTTATTGTGTTTATGAACTAGAACCTGTTCAATCATTTAAAATCTATTGTGCCATGACTGTTAATGTCCATCTAACATCAGATAAGTTCAAAAAACAAGTTCAAACCTCATTCAGAGGGCTCCGTCCGGGTACTACTCTCACATTGTTCATTCATTTGTCTTTTCTTATTGTTCCAGGCTCTGTCCTTCCTCACTGGAGTTTGATTCTTATTGTTTCTCTTTGTTTCCCTCTAGAATGTCTGTTTCTTGCAACAG
Organism: Denticeps clupeoides; assembly: GCF_900700375.1. Classification (NCBI taxonomy): domain Eukaryota; kingdom Metazoa; phylum Chordata; class Actinopteri; order Clupeiformes; family Denticipitidae; genus Denticeps; species Denticeps clupeoides. Next base: position 3,904 of record NW_021629865.1, read on the forward strand.
TGGTTTGTGACATTTAGATTGATTTCATAGTCAATTGAGATGTGAACTAAAGTCAATTGTGCCTTACTAAATTTATTTCTTCACTGAATTTATTAAGCCAAATCCTCATTTAATAAGCATCCACTTATTTAGCACACAATATCAGATAATATCTTCTGTTTAGGCATGAGCAAAACCCAACTGTGGAAGGCAGGCCCTTGTACATGAATAAACACCTAGTGCCAAGTGAAAGGGCTACAAGGTATGAGCCGAAATAGCTCAGTTGGGAGAGCGTTAGACTGAAGATCTAAAGGTCCCGGGTTTCGGCAAAGCTCTTTGGACTGTGTACATGTAATTTTTGGTTTGTTAAAGACCTACACTTTATCTGGAAATTGACCTCCTCCTCACAGGCAAGAACAATTACCAGGTCTCAAAAAAGCCAACAATTGGCCTGAAGTGCCAAGACAGTGGGCCTGCATTCTTGTATCAATGGTTTTATCTGGAAAAAGCATAAACCTTTGGGTTCCATAAACAGAAATCTAATTGTGTTCAAAAACATGATTTTTTTTTTAATGGAGATCAAGGTAATCTCTAATGGCAAATAAAAAACACAAAAGCATCGCCTCCCCGTCGGGGAATCGAACCCCAGTCTCCCGCGTGACAGGCGAGGATACTCACCACTATACTAACGAGGAGCTGGCCCTGCTTCTTTGTTATCATAGGTCTTTAGAACTTTAAGCATGTTTGTTTCTTGCAACAGTGGTTTGTGACATTTAGATTGATTTCATAGTAGGTCTGAGGTATGAGCCGAAATAGCTCAGTTGGGAGAGCGTTAGACTGAAGATCTAAAGGTCCTGGTTAAATCCAGGATTTGGCAAAGCTGTTTGGACTGTGTAAATGCAATTTTTGGTTTGTTAACAAAGACCTATGCTTTATCTGGAAACTGACCTCCCCCTCACAGCAAGAACAATTACCAGGTCTCAAAAAGCCAACAAATGGCCTGAAGTGCCAAGACAAGAGAGGCCTGCATTCTTGTATCATTGGTTTTATCTGGAAAAAGCATAAACCTCAAAGGAGAAACTGATTGATCAGTTGCAACACTTCTGTGAGATAAACGTCCATTATAAAAGAAAGGATTCAAACCTCATTCAGAGGCCTCTTTCCCCCTCAACTGCTCGGGGGGTTCTACTCTCACATTGTTCCTGCATTCAGCTTTTCTCTTCTACCAGGGTCTGGCCTCCCTCACTGGAGTTTTTTCTTATTCTTTCTCTTTGTTTCCCTCTATAATTTAGTTTTTGTTTCTATTTTGGGTTCTTTGTTATAATGGAACCATTTTACATATATTAGTTCCATAAAAAGAATTCTTATTGTTTATGAACTAGAACCTGTTCAATCATTTAAAATCTATTGTGCCATGACTGTTAATGTCCATCTAACATCAGATAAGTTCAAAAAACAAGTTCAAACCTCATTCAGAGGGCTCCGTCCGGGTACTACTCTCACATTGTTCATTCATTTGTCTTTTCTTATTGTTCCAGGCTCTGTCCTTCCTCACTGGAGTTTGATTCTTATTGTTTCTCTTTGTTTCCCTCTAGAATGTCTGTTTCTTGCAACAGTGGTTTGTGACATTTAGATTGATTTCATAGTCAATTGAGATGTGAACTAAAGTCAATTGTGCCTTACTAAATTATATTTCTTCACTGAATTTATTAAGCCAAATCCTCATTTAATACGCAATCCACTTATTTAGCACACAATATCAGATAATATCTTCTGTTTAGGCATGAGCAAAAACCCAACTGTGGAAGGCAGGCCCTTGTACATGAATAAACACCTAGTGCCAAGTGAAAGGGCTACAAGGTATGAGCCGAAATAGCTCAGTTGGGAGAGCGATAGACTGAAGATCTAAAGGTCCCTGGTTCAATCCCGGGTATCGGCAAAGCTCTTTGGACTGTGTACATGCAATTTTTGATTTGTTAAAGACCTACGCTTTATCTGGAAATTGACCTCCTCCTCACAGGCAAGAACAATTACCAGGTCTCAAAAAAGCCAACAAATGGCCTGAAGTGCCAAGACAGAGAGGCCTGCATTCTTGTATCAATGGTTTTATCTGGAAAAAGCATAAAACCTTGGTTCCATAAACAGAAATCTAATTGTGTTCAAAAACATGATTTTTTTTTTAATGGAGATCAGGTAATCTCTAATGGCAAATAAAAAACACAAAAGCATCGCCTCCCCGTCGGGGAATCGAACCCCAGTCTCCCGCGGACAGGCGGGGATACTCACACTATACTAACGAGGAGCTGGCCCTGCTTCTTTGTTATCATAGGTCTTTAGAACTTCAAGCATGTTGTTTCTTGCAACAGTGGTTTGTGACATTTAGATTGATTTCATAGTAGGTAGGTATGAGCCGAAATAGCTCAGTTGGGAGGCGTTAGACTGAAGATCTAAAGGTCCCTGGTGAAATCCAGGGTTTCGGCAAAGCTGTTTGGGACTGGTGTAAATGCAATTTTTGGTTTGTTAACAAAGACCTATGCTTTATCTGGAAACTGACCTCCCCCTCACAGGCAAGAACAATTACCAGGTCTCAAAAAAGCCAACAAATGGCCTGAAGTGCCCAAGACAAGAGAGGCCTGCATTCTTGTATCATTGGTTTTATCTGGAAAAAGCATAAACCTCAAAGGAGAAAACTGATTGATCAGTTGCAACACTTCTGTGAGATAACGTCCATTATAAAAGAAAGGATTCAAACCTCATTCAGAGGCCTCTTTCCCCCTCAACTGCTCGGGGGGTTATACTACTCTCACATTGTTCCTGCATTCAGCTTTTCTACTTCTACCAGGGTCTGGCCTCCCTCACTGGAGTTTGTTTCTTATTCTTTCTCTTTGTTTCCCTCTATAATTTATTTTTTGTGTCTATTTTGGGTTCTTTTGTTATAATGGAAACCATTTTACATATATTAGTTCCATAAAAAGAATTCTTATTGTGTTTATGAACTAGAACCTGTTCAATCATTTAAAATCTATTGTGCCATGACTGTTAATGTCCATCTAACATCAGATAAGTTCAAAAAACAAGTTCAAACCTCATTCAGAGGGCTCCGTCCGGGTACTACTCTCACATTGTTCATTCATTTGTCTTTTCTTATTGTTCCAGGCTCGGTCCTTCCTCACTGGAGTTTGATTCTTATTGTTTCTCTTGTTTCCCTCTAGAATGTCTGTTTCTTGCAACAGTGGTTTGTGACATTTAGATTGATTTCATAGTCAATTGAGATGTGAACTAAAGTCAATTGTGCCTTACTAAATTATATTTCTTCACTGAATTTATTAAGCCAAATCCCTCATTTAATAAGCAATCCACTTATTTAGCACACAATATCAGATAATATCTTCTGTTTAGGCATGAGCAAAAACCCAACTGTGGAAGGCAGGCCCTTGTACATGAATAAACACCTAGTGCCAAGTGAAAGGGCTACAGGTATGAGCCGAAATAGCTCAGTTGGGAGAGCGTTAGACTGAAGATCTAAAGGTCCCTGGTTCAAATCCCGGGTTTCGGCAAAGCTCTTTGGACTGTGTACATGCAAATTTTTGGTTGTTAAAGACCTACGCTTTATCTGGAAATTGACCTCCTCCTCACAGGCAAGAACAATTACCAGGTCTCAAAAAAGCCAACAAATGGCCTGAAGTGCCAAGACAAGAGAGGCCTGCATTCTTGTATCAATGGTTTTATCTGGAAAAAGCATAAACCTTTGGGTTCCATAAACAGAAATCTAATTGTGTTCAAAAACATGATTTTTTTTTTAATGGAGATCAAGGTAATCTCTAATGGCAAATAAAAAACACAAGAGCATCGCCTCCCCGTCGGGAATCGAACCCCGGTCTCCCGCGTGACAGCGGGGATACTCACCACTATACTAACGAGGAGCTGGCCCTGCTTCTTTGTTATCATAGGTCTTTAGAACTTCAAAGCATGTTTGTTTCTTGCAACAGTGGTTTGTGACATTTAGATTGATTTCATAGTAGGTATGAGGTATGAGCCGAAATAGCTCAGTTGGGAGAGCGTTAGACTGAAGCTGTTTGGACTGTGTAAATGCATTTTTTGGTTTGTTAACAAAGACCTATGCTTTATCTGGAAACTGACCTCCCCCTCACAGGCAAGAACATTACCAGGTCTCAAAAAGGCCAACAAATGGCCTGAAGTGCCAAGGCAAGAGAGGCCTGCATTCTTGTATCAATGGTTTTATCTGGAAAAAGCATAAACCTCAAAGGAGAAAACTGATTGATCAGTTGCAACACTTCTGTGAGATAAACGTCCATTATAAAAGAAGGATTCAAAACCTCATACAGAGGCATCTTTCCCCCTCAACTGCTCGGGGGGTTCTACTCTCACATTGTTCCTGCATTCAGCTTTTCTACTTCTACCAGGGTCTGGCCTCCCTCACTGGAGTTTGTTTCTTATTCTTTCTCTTTGTTTCCCTCTATAATTTATTTTTTGTGTCTATTTTGGGTTCTTTTGTTACAATGGAACAATTTTACATATATTAGTTCCATAAAAACAGGCAAGAACAATTACCAGGTCTCAAAAAAGCCAAAAAATGGCCTGAAGTGCCAAGACAAGAGAGGCCTGCATTCTTGTATCAATGGTTTTATCTGGAAAAAGCATAAACCTTTGGGTTCCATAAACAGAAATCTAATTGTGTTCAAAAACATGATTTTTTTTTTAATGGAGATCAAGGTAATCTCTAATGGCAAATAAAAAACACAAGAGCATCGCCTCCCCGTCGGGGAATCGAACCCCGGTCTCCCGCGTGACAGGCGGGGATACTCACCACTATACTAACGAGGAGCTGGCCCTGCTTCTTTGTTATCATAGGTCTTTAGAACTTCAAGCATGTTTGTTTCTTGCAACAGTGGTTTGTGACATTTAGATTGATTTCATAGTAGGTATGAGGTATGAGCCGAAATAGCTCAGTTGGGAGAGCGTTAGACTGAAGATCTAAAGGTCCCTGGTTCAATCCCGGGTTTCGGCAAAGCTGTTTGGACTGTGTAAATGCAATTTTTGGTTTGTTAACAAAGACCTATGCTTTATCTGGAAACTGACCTCCCCCTCACAGGCAAGAACAATTACCAGGTCTCAAAAAGGCCAACAAATGGCCTGAAGTGCCAAGACAAGAGAGGCCTGCATTCTTGTATCAATGGTTTTATCTGGAAAAAAGCATAAACCTCAAAGGAGAAACTGATTGATCAGTTGCAACACTTCTGTGAGATAAACGTCCATTATAAAAGAAAGGATTCAAACCTCATACAGAGGCCTCTTTCCCCCTCAACTGCTCGGGGGGTTCTACTCTCACATTGTTCCTGCATTCAGCTTTTCTACTTCTACCAGGGTCTGGCCTCCCTCACTGGAGTTTGTTTCTTATTCTTTCTCTTTGTTTCCCTCTATAATTTATTTTTTGTGTCTATTTTGGGTTCTTTTGTTACAATGGAACAATTTTACATATATTAGTTCCATAAAAACAGGCAAGAACAATTACCAGGTCTCAAAAAGCCAACAAAAACGCCTGAAGTGCCAAGACAAGAGAGGCCTGCATTCTTGTATCAATGGTTTTATCTGGAAAAAGCATAAACCTTTGGGTTCCATAAACAGAAATCTAATTGTGTTCAAAACATGATTTTTTTTTTTAATGGAGATCAAGGTAATCTCTAATGGCAAATAAAAAACACAAAAGCATCGCCTCCCCGACAGGGGAATCGAACCCCGGTCTCCCGCGTGACAGGCGGGGATACTCACCACTATACTAACGAGGAGCTGGACCTGCTTCTTTGTTATCATAGGTCTTTAGAACTTCAAGCATGTTTGTTTCTTGCAACAGTGGTTGTGACATTTAGATTGATGTCATAGTAGGTATGAGGTATGAGCCGAAATAGCTCAGTTGGGAGAGCGTTAGACTGAGATCTAAAGGTCCCTGGTTCAATTCCCGGGTTTCGGCAAAAGCTGTTTGGACTGTGTAAATGCAATTTTTGGTTTGTTAACAAAGACCTATGCTTTATCTGGAAACTGACCTCCCCCTCACAGGCAAGAACAATTACCAGGTCTCAAAAAGGCCAACAAATGGCCTGAAGTGCCAAGACAAGAGAGGCCCTTCATTCTTGTATCATGGTTTTATCTGGAAAAGCATAACCTCAAAGTAGCAAAACTGATTGATCAGTTGCAACACTTCTGTGAGATAAACGTCCATTATAAAAGAAAGGATTCAAACCTCATTCAGAGGCCTCTTTCCCCCCTCAACTGCTCGGGGGGTTCTACTCTCACATTGTTCCTGCATTCAGCTTTTCTACTTCTACCAGGGTCTGGCCTCCCTCACTGGAGTTTGTTCTTATTCTTTCTCTTTGTTTCCCTCTATAATTTATTTTTGTGTCTATTTTGGGTTCTTTGTTATAATGGAACCATTTTACATATATTAGTTCCATAAAAAGAATTCTTATTGTGTTTATGAACTAGAACCTGTTCAATCATTTAAAATCTATTGTGCCATGACTGTTAATGTCCATCTAACATCAGATAAGTTCAAAAAACAAGTTCAAACCTCATTCAGAGGGCTCCGTCCGGGGTATACTCTCACATTGTTCATTCATTTGTCTTTTCTTATTGTTCCAGCTCTGTCCTTCCTCACTGGAGTTTGATTCTTATTGTTTCTCTTTGTTTCCCTCTAGAATGTCTGTTTCTTGCAACAGTGGTTTGTGACATTAGATTGATTTCATAGTCAATTGAGATGTGAACTAAAGTCAATTGTGCCTTACTAAATTATATTTCTTCACTGAATTTATTAAGCCAAATCCTCATTTAATAGCAATCCACTTATTTAGCACACAATATCAGATAATATCTTCTGTTTAGGCATGAGCAAAAACCCAACTGTGGAAGGCAGGCCCTTGTACATGAATAAACACCTAGTGCCAAGTGAAAGGGGCAACAAGGTATGAGCCGAAATAGCTCAGTTGGGAGAGCGTTAGACTGAAGATCTAAAGGTCACTGGTTCAATCCTGGGTTTTGGCAAAGCTCTTTGGACCTGTGTACATGCAATTTTTGGTTTGTTAAAGACCTATGCTTTATCTGGAAATTGACCTCCTCCCCCAGGCAAGAACAATTACCAGGTCTCAAAAAAGCCAACAAATGGCCTGAAGTGCCAAGACAAGAGAGGCCTGCATTCTTGTATCAATGGTTTTATCTGGAAAAAGCATAAACCTTTGGGTTCCATAAACAGAAATCTAATTGTGTTCAAAAACATGATTTTTTTTTTTAATGGAGATCAAGGTAATCTCTAATGGCAAATAAAAAACACAAGAGCATCGCCTCCCCGTCGGGAAATCGAACCCCGTTCTCCCGCGTGACAGGCGGGGATACTCACCACTATACTAACGAGGAGCTGGCCCTGCTTCTTTGTTATCATAGGTCTTTAGAACTTCAAGCATGTTGTTTCTTGCAACAGTGGTTTGTGACATTTAGATTGATTTCATAGTAGGTATGAGGTATGAGCCGAAATAGCTCAGTCGGGGAGAGCGTTAGACTGAAGATCTAAAGGTCCCTGGTTCAATCCCGGGTTTCGGCAAAGCTGTTTGGACTGTGTAAATGCAATTTTTGGTTTGTTAACAAAGACCTATGCTTTACTCTGGAAACTGAACCTCCCCCTCACAGGCAAGAACAATTACCAGGTCCTCAAAAAGGCCAACAAATGGCCTGAAGTGCCAAGACAAGAGAGGCCTGCATTCTTGTATCAATGGTTTTATCTGGAAAAAGCATAAACCTCAAAGGAGAAACTGATTGATCAGTTGCAACACTTCTGTGAGATAAACGTCCATTATAAAAGAAAGGATTCAAACCTCATACAGAGGCCTCTTTCCCCCTCAACTGCTCGGGGGGTTCTACTCTCACATTGTTCCTTACTGCATTCAGCTTTTCTACTTCTACCAGGGTCTGGCCTCCCTCACTGGAGTTTGTTTCTTATTCTTTCTCTTTGTTTCCCTCTATAATTTATTTTTTGTGTCTATTTGGGTTCTTTTGTTACAATGGAACAATTTACATATATTAGTTCCATAAAAACAGGCAAGAACAATTACCAGGTCTCAAAAAAGCCAACAAAAACGCCTGAAGTGCCAAGACAAGAGAGGCCTGCATTCTTGTATCAATGGTTTTATCTGGAAAAAGCATAAACCTTTGGGTTCCATAACAGGAAATCTAATTGTGTTCAAAAACATGATTTTTTTTTTTAATGGAGATCAAGGTAATCTCTAATGGCAAATAAAAAAACACAAAAGCATCGCCTCCCTGTCGGGGAATCGAACCCCGGTCTCCCGCGTGACAGGCAGGGATACTCACCACTATACTAACGAGGAGCTGGCCCTGCTTCTTTGTTATCATAGGTCTTTAGAACTTCAAGCATGTTTGTTTCTTGCAACAGTGGTTTGTGACATTTAGATTGATTTCATAGTAGGTATGAGGTATGAGCCGAAATAGCTCAGTTGGGAGAGCGTTAGACTGAAGATCCAAAGGTCCCTGGTGAAATCCAGGGTTTCGGCAAAGCTGTTTGGACTGTGTAAATGCATTTTTTGGTTTGTTAACAAAGACCTATGCTTTATCTGGAAACTGACCTCCCCCTCACAGGCAAGAACAATTACCAGGTCTCAAAAAGGCCAACAAATGGCCTGAAGTGCCAAGGCAAGAGAGGCCTGCATTCTTGTATCAATGGTTTTATCTGGAAAAGCATAAACCTCAAAGGAGAAAACTGATTGATCAGTTGCAACACTTCTGTGAGATAAACGTCCATTATAAAAGAAAGGATTCAAACCTCATACAGAGGCATCTTTCCCCCTCAACTGCTCGGGGGGTTCTACTCTCACATTGTTCCTGCATTCAGCTTTTCTACTTCTACCAGGGTCTGGCCTCCCTCACTGGAGTTTGTTTTCTTATTCTTTCTCTTTGTTTCCCTCTATAATTTATTTTTTGTGTCTATTTGGGTTCTTTTGTTACAATGGAACAATTTTACATATATTAGTTCCATAAAACAGGCAAGAACAATTACCAGGTCTCAAAAAAGCCAAAAAATGGCCTGAAGTGCCAAGACAAGAGAGGCCTGCATTCTTGTATCAATGGTTTTATCTGGAAAAAGCATAAACCTTTGGGTTCCATAAACAGAATCTAATTGTGTTCAAAAACATGATTTTTTTTTTAATGGAGATCAGGTAATCTCTAATGGCAAATAAAAAACACAAGAGCATCGCCTCCCCGTCGGGGAATCGAACCCCGGTCTCCCGCGTGACAGGCGGGGATACTCACCACTATACTAACGAGGAGCTGGCCCTGCTTCTTTGTTATCATAGGTCTTTAGAACTTCAAGCATGTTTGTTTCTTGCAACAGTGGTTTGTGACATTTAGATTGATTTCATAGTAGGTATGAGGTATGAGCCGAAATAGCTCAGTTGGGAGAGCGTTAGACTGAAGATCTAAAGGTCCCTGGTTCAATCCCGGGTTTCGGCAAAGCTCTTTGGACTGTGTACATGCAATTTTTGGTTTGTTAAAGACCTATGCTTTATCTGGAAATTGACCTCCTCCTCACAGGCAAGAACAATTACCAGGTCTCAAAAAAGCCAACAAATGGCCTGAAGTGCCAAGACAAGAGAGGCCTGCATTCTTGTATCAATGGTTTTATCTGGAAAAAGCATAAACCTTTGGGTTCCATAAACAGAAATCTAATTGTGTTCAAAAACATGATTTTTTTTTTTATGGAGATCAAGGTAATCTCTAATGGCAATCAAAAAACACAAGACCATCGCCTCCCCGTCGGGGAATCGAACCCCGGTCTCCCGCGTGACAGGCGGGGATACTCACCACTATACTAACGAGGAGCTGGCCCTGCTTCTTTGTTATCATAGGTCTTTAGAACTTCAAGCATGTTTGTTTCTTGCAACAGTGGTTTGTGACATTTAGATTGATTTCATAGTAGGTATGAGGTATGAGCCGAAATAGCTCAGTTGGGAGAGCATTAGACTGAAGCTGTTTGGACTGTGTAAATGCATTTTTTGGTTTGTTAACAAAGACCTATGCTTTTTCTGGAAACTGACCTCCCCCTCACAGGCAAGAAAAATTACCAGGTCTCAAAAAGGCCAACAAATGGCCTGAAGTGCCAAGGCAAGAGAGGCCTGCATTCTTGTATCAATGGTTTATCTGGAAAAAGCATAAACCTCAAAGGAGAAACTGATTGATCAGTTGCAACACTTCTGTGAGATAAACGTCCATTATAAAAGAAAGGATTCAAACCTCATACAGAGGCATCTTTCCCCCTCAACTGCTCGGGGGGTTCTACTCTCACATTGTTCCTGCATTTAGCTTTTCTACTTCTACCAGGGTCTGGCCTCCCTCACTGGAGTTTGTTTCTTATTCTTTCTCTTTGTTTCCCTCTATAATTTATTTTTTGTGTCTATTTTGGGTTCTTTTGTTACAATGGAACAATTTTACATATATTAGTTCAATAAAAACAGGCAAGAACAATTACCAGGTCTCAAAAAAGCCAAAAAATGGCCTGAAGTGCCAAGACAAGAGAGGCCTGCATTCTTGTATCAATGGTTTTATCTGGAAAAAGCATAAACCTTTGGGTTCCATAAACAGAAATCTAATTGTGTTCAAAAACATGATTTTTTTTTTTAATGGAGATCAAGGTAATCTCTAATGGCAATAAAAAACACAAGAGCATCGCCTCCCCGTCGGGGAATCGAACCCCGGTCTCCCGCGTGACAGGCGGGGATACTCACCACTATACTAACGAGGAGCTAGCCCTGCTTCTTTGTTATCATAGGTCTTTAGAACTTCAAGCATGTTTGTTTCTTGCAACAGTGGTTTGTGACATTTAGATTGATTTCATAGTAGGTATGAGGTATGAGCCGAAATAGCTCAGTTGGGAGAGCGTTAGACTGAAGCTGTTTGGACTGTGTAAATGCATTTTTGGTTTGTTAACAAAGACCTATGCTTTATCTGGAAACTGACCTCCCCCTCACAGGCAAGAACAATTACCAGGTCTCAAAAAGGCCAACAAATGGCCTGAAGTGCCAAGACAAGAGCGGCCTGCATTCTTGTATCAATGGTTTTATCTGGAAAAAAGCATAAACCTCAAAGGAGAAACTGATTGATCAGTTGCAAACACTTCTGTGAGATAAACGTCCATTATAAAAGAAAGGATTCAACCTCATACAGAGGCCTCTTTCCCCCTCAACTGCTCGGGGGGTTCTACTCTCACATTGTTCCTGCATTCAGCTTTTCTACTTCTACCAGGGTCTGGCCTCCCTCACTGGAGTTTGTTTCTTATTCTTTCTCTTTGTTTCCCTCTATAATTTATTTTTGTGTCTATTTTGGGTTCTTTTGTTACAATGGAAAATTTTACATATATTAGTTCCATAAAAACAGGCAAGAACAATTACCAGGTCTCAAAAAAGCCAAAAAATGGCCTGAAGTGCCAAGACAAGAGAGGCCTGCATTCTTGTATCAATGGTTTTATCTGGAAAAAGCATAAACCTTTGGGTTCCATAAACAGAAATCTAATTGTGTTCAAAACATGATTTTTTTTTTTAATGGAGATCAAGGTAATCTCTAATGGCAAATAAAAAACACAAGAGCATCGCCTCCCCGTCGGGGAATCGAACCCCGGTCTCCCGCGTGACAGGCGGGGATACTCACCACTATACTAACGAGGAGCTGGCACTGCTTCTTTGTTATCATAGGTCTTTAGAACTTCAAGCATGTTTGTTTCTTGCAACAGTGGTTTGTGACATTTAGATTGATTTCATAGTAGGTATGAGGTATGAGCCGAAATAGCTCAGTTGGGAGAGCGTTAGACTGAAGATCTAAAGGTCCCTGGTTCAATCCAGGGTTTCGGCAAAGCTGTTTGGGACTGTGTAAATGCAATTTTTGGTTTGTTAACAAAGACCTATGCTTTATCTGGAAACTGACCTCCCCCTCACAGGCAAGAACAATTACCAGGTCTCAAAAAGGCCAACAAATGGCCTGAAGTGCCAAGACAAGAGAGGCCTGCATTCTTGTATCAATGGTTTTATCTGGAAAAAGCATAAACCTCAAAGGAGAAACTGATTGATCAGTTGCAACACTTCTGTGAGATAAACGTCCATTATAAAAGAAAGGATTCAAACCTCATACAGAGGCCTCTTTCCCCCTCAACTGCTCGGGGGGTTCTACTCTCACATTGTTCCTGCATTCAGCTTTTTTACTTCTACCAGGGTCTGGCCTCCCTCACTGGAGTTTGTTTCTTATTCTTTCTCTTTGTTTCCCTCTATAATTTATTTTTTGTGTCTATTTTGGGTTCTTTTGTTACAATGGAACAATTTTACATATATTAGTTCCATAAAAACAGGCAAGAACAATTACCAGGTCTCAAAAAAGCCAACAAAAACGCCTGAAGTGCCAAGACAAGAGAGGCCTGCATTCTTGTATCAATGGTTTTATCTGGAAAAAGCATAAACCTTTGGGTTCCATAAACAGAAATCTAATTGTGTTCAAAAACATGATTTTTTTTTTTAACGGAGATCAAGGTAATCTCTAATGGCAAATAAAAAACACAAAAGCATTGCCTCCCCGTCGGGGAATCGAACCCCGGTCTCCCGCGTGACAGGCGGGGATACTCACCACTATACTAACGAGGAGCTGGCCCTGCTTCTTTGTTATCATAGGTCTTTAGAACTTCAAGCATGTTTGTTTCTTGCAACAGTGGTTTGTGACATTTAGATTGATTTCATAGTAGGTATGAGGTATGAGCCGAAATAGCTCAGTTGGGAGAGCGTTAGACTGAAGATCTAAAGGTCCCTGGTTCGATCCCGGGTTTCGGCAAAGCTGTTTGGACTCTGTAAATGCAATTTTTGGTTTGTAACAAAGACCTATGCTTTATCTGGAAACTGACCTCCCCCTCACAGGCAAGAACAATTACCCAGGTCTCAAAAAAGCCAACAAATGGCCTGAAGTGCCAAGACAAGAGAGGCCTGCATTCTTGTATCATTGGTTTTATCTGGAAAAAGCATAAACCTCAAAGGAGAAACTGATTGATCAGTTGCAACACTTCTGTGAGATAAACGTCCATTATAAAAGAAAGGATTCAAACCTCATTCAGAGGCCTCTTTCCCCCTCAACTGCTCGGGGGTTCGACTCTCACATTGTTCCTGCATTCAGCTTTTCTACTTCTACCAGGGTCTGGCCTCCCTCACTGGAGTTGTTTCTTATTCTTTCTCTTTGTTTCCCTCTATAATTTATTTTTTGTGTCTATTTTGGGTTCTTTTGTTACAATGGAACAATTTTACATATATTAGTTCCATAAAAACAGGCAAGAACAATTACCAGGTCTCAAAAAAGCCAACAAAAACGCCTGACGTGCCAAGACAAGAGAGACCTGCATTTTGTATCAATGTTTTATCTGGAAAAAGCATAAACCTTTGGGTTCCATAAACATAAATCTAATTGTGTTCAAAAACATGATTTTTTTTTTAATGGAGATCAAGGTAATCTCTAATGGCAAATAAAAAAACACAAAAGCATCGCCTCCCCGTCGGGGAATCGAACCCCGGTCTCCGGCGTGACAGGCGGGGATACTCACCACTATACTAACGAGGAGCTGGCCCTGCTTCTTTGTTATCATAGGTCTTTAGAACTTCAAGCATGTTTGTTTCTTGCAACAGTGGTTTGTGACATTTAGATTGATTTCATAGTAGGTATGAGGTATGAGCCGAAATAGCTCAGTTGGGAGAGCGTTAGACCTGAAGATCTAAAGGTCCCTGGTTCAATCCCGGGTTTCGGCAAAGCTGTTTGGACTGTGTAAATGCAATTTTTGGTTTGTTAACAAAGACCTATGCTTTATCTGGAAACTGACCTCCCCCTCACAGGCAAGAACAATTACCAGGTCTCAAAAAGGCCAACAAATGGCCTGAAGTGCCAAGACAAGAGCGGCCTGCATTCTTGTATCAATGGTTTTATCTGGAAAAAGCATAAACCTCAAAGGAGAAACTGATTGATCAGTTGCAACACTTCTGTGAGATAAACGTCCATTATAAAAGAAAGGATTCAAACCTCATACAGAGGCCTCTTTCCCCTTCAACTGCTCGGGGGGTTCTACTCTCACATTGTTCCTGCATTCAGCTTTTCTACTTCTACCAGGGTCTGGCCTCCCTCACTGGAGTTTGTTTCTTATTCTTTCTCTTTGTTTCCCTCTATAATTTATTTTTTGTGTCTATTTTGGGTTCTTTTGTTACAATGGAACAATTTTACATATATTAGTTCCATAAAAAGAATTCTTATTGTGTTTATGAACTAGAACCTGTTCAATCATTAAAATCTATTGTGCCATGACTGTTAATGTCCATCTAACATCGGATAAGTTCAAAAAACAAGTTCAAACCTCATTCAGAGGGCTCCGTCCGGGTACTACTCTCACATTGTTCATTCATTTGTCTTTTCTTATTGTTCCAGGCTCTGTCCTTCCTCACTGGAGTTTGATTCTTATTGTTTCTCTTTGTTTCCCTCTAGAATGTCTGTTTCTTGCAACAGTGGTTTGTGACATTTAGATTGATTTCATAGTCAATTGAGATGTGAACTAAAGTCAATTGTGCCTTACTAAATTATATTTCTTCACTGAATTTATTAAGCCAAATCCTCATTTAATAAGCAATACACTTATTTAGCACACAATATCAGATAATATCTTCTGTTTAGGCATGAGCAAAAACCCAACTGTGGAAGGCAGGCCCTTGTACATGAATAAACACCTAGTGCCAAGTGAAAGGGCTACAAGGTATGAGCCGAAATAGCTCAGTTGGGAGAGCGTTAGACTGAAGATCTAAAGGTCCCTGGTTCAATCCCGGGTTTCGGCAAAGCTCTTTGGACTGTGTACATGCAATTTTTGGTTTGTTAAAGACCTACGCTTTATATGGAAATTGACCTCCTCCTCACAGGCAAGAACAATTACCAGGTCTCAAAAAAGCCAACAAATGGCCTGAAGTGCCAAGACAAGAGAGGCCTGCATTCTTGTATCAATGGTTTTATCTGGAAAAAGCATAAACCTTTGGGTTCCATAAACAGAAATCTAATTGTGTTCAAAAACATGATTTTTTTTTAATGGAGATCAAGGTAATCTCTAATGGCAAATAAAAAACACAAGAGCATCGCCTCCCCGTCGGGAAATCGAACCCCGGTCTCCCGCGTGACAGGCGGGGATACTCACCACTATACTAACGAGGAGCTGGCCCTGCTTCTTGTTATCATAGGTCTTTAGAACTTCAAGCATGTTTGTTTCTTGCAACAGTGGTTTGTGACATTTAGATTGATTTCATAGTAGGTATGAGGTATGAGCCGAAATAGCTCAGTTGGGAGAGCGTTAGACTGAAGATCTAAAGGTCACTGGTTAAATCCAGGGTTTCGGCAAAGCTGTTTGGACTGTGTAAATGCAATTTTTGGTTTGTTAACAAAGACCTATGCTTTATCTGGAAACTGACCTCCCCCTCACAGGCAAGAACAATTACCAGGTCTCAAAAAAGCCAACAAATGGCCTGAAGTGCCAAGACAAGAGAGGCCTGCATTCTTGTATCATGGGTTTTATCTGGAAAAAGCATAAACCTCAAAGGAGAAACTGATTGATCAGTTGCAACACTTCTGTGAGATAAACGTCCATTATAAAGAAAGGATTTAAACCTCATTCAGAGGCCTCTTTCCCCCTCAACTGCTCGGGAATTCTACTCTCACATTGTTCCTGCATTCAGCTTTTCTACTTCTACCAGGGTCTGGCCTCCCTCACTGGAGTTTGTTTCTTATTCTTTCTCTTTGTTTCCCTCTATAATTTATTTTTTGTGTCTATTTTGGGTTCTTTTGTTATAATGGAACCATTTTACATATATTAGTTCCATAAAAAGAATTCTTATTGTGTTTATGAACTAGAACCTGTTCAATCATTTAAAATCTATTGTGCCATGACTGTTAATGTCCATCTAACATCAGATAAGTTCAAAAAACAAGTTCAAACCTCATTCAGAGGGCTCCGTCCGGGTACTACTCTCACATTGTTCATTCATTTGTCTTTTCTTATTGTTCCAGGCTCTGTCCTTCCTCACTGGAGTTTGATTCTTATTGTTTCTCTTTGTTTCCCTCTAGAATGTCTGTTTCTTGCAACAGTGGTTTGTGACATTTAGATTGATTTCATAGTCAATTGAGATGTGAACTAAGTCAATTGTGCCTTACTAAATTATATTTCTTCACTGAATTTATTAAGCCAAATCCTCATTTAATAAGCAATCCACTTATTTAGCACACAATATCAGATAATATCTTCTGTTTAGGCATGAGCAAAAACCCAACTGTGGAAGGCAGGTCCTTGTACATGAATAAACACCTAGTGCCAAGTGAAAGGGCTACAAGGTATGAGCCGAAATAGCTCAGTTGGGAGAGCGATAGACTGAAGATCTAAAGGTCCCTGGTTCAATTCCATAAAAAGAATTCTTATTGTGTTTATTAACTAGAACCTGTTCAATCATTTAAAATCTATTGTGCCATGACTGTTAATGTCCATCTAACATCGGATAAGTTCAAAAAACAAGTTCAAACCTCATTCAGAGGGCTCCGTCCGGGTACTACTCTCACATTGTTCATTCATTTGTCTTTTCTTATTGTTCCAGGCTCTGTCCTTCCTCACTGGAGTTTGATTCTTATTGTTTCTCTTTGTTTCCCTCTAGAATGTCTGTTTCTTGCAACAGTGGTTTGTGACATTTAGATTGATTTCATAGTCAATTGAGATGTGAACTAAAGTCAATTGTGCCTTACTAAATTATATTTCTTCACTGAATTTATTAAGCCAAATCCTCATTTAATAAGCAATCCACTTATTTAGCACACAATATCAGATAATATCTTCTGTTTAGGCATGAGCAAAAACCCAACTGTGGAAGGCAGGCCCTTGTACATGAATAAACAACTAGTGCCAAGTGAAAGGGCTACAAGGTATGAGCCGAAATAGCTCAGTTGGGAGAGCGTTAGACTGAAGATCTAAAGGTCCCTGGTTCAATCCCGGGTTTCGGCAAAGCTCTTTGGACTGTGTACATGCAATTTTTGGTTTGTTAAAGACCTACGCTTTATATGGAAATTGACCTCCTCCTCACAGGCAAGAACAATTACCAGGTCTCAAAAAAGCCAACAAATGGCCTGAAGTGCCAAGACAAGAGAGGCCTGCATTCTTGTATCAATGGTTTTATCTGGAAAAAGCATAAACCTTGGGTTCCATAAACAGAAATCTAATTGTGTTCAAAAACATGATTTTTTTTTTAATGGAGATCAAGGTAATCTCTAATGGCAAATAAAAAACACAAGAGCATCGCCTCCCCGTCGGGAAATCGAACCCCGGTCTCCCGCGTGACAGGCGGGGATACTCACCACTATACTAACGAGGAGCTGGCCCTGCTTCTTTGTTATCATAGGTCTTTAGAACTTCAAGCATGTTTGTTTCTTGCAACAGTGGTTTGTGACATTTAGATTGATTTCATAGTAGGTATGAGGTATGAGCCGAAATAGCTCAGTTGGGAGAGCGTTAGACTGAAGCTGTTTGGACTGTGTAAATGCATTTTTTGGTTTGTTAACAAAGACCTATGCTTTATCTGGAAACTGACCTCCCCCTCACAGGCAAGAACAATTACCAGGTCTCAAAAAGGCCAACAAATGGCCTGAAGTGCCAAGGCAAGAGAGGCCTGCATTCTTGTATCAATGGTTTTATCTGGAAAAAGCATAAACCTCAAAGGAGAAACTGATTGATCAGTTGCAACACTTCTGTGAGATAAACGTCCATTATAAAAGAAAGGATTCAAACCTCATACAGAGGCATCTTTCCCCCTCAACTGCTCGGGGGGTTCTACTCTCACATTGTTCCTGCATTCAGCTTTTCTACTTCTACCAGGGTCTGGCCTCCCTCACTGGAGTTTGTTTCTTATTCTTTCTCTTTGTTTCCCTCTATAATTTATTTTTTGTGTCTATTTTGGGTTCTTTTGTTACAATGGAACAATTTTACATATATTAGTTCCATAAAAACAGGCAAGAACAATTACCAGGTCTCAAAAAAGCCAAAAAATGGCCTGAAGTGCCAAGACAAGAGAGGCCTGCATTCTTGTATCAATGGTTTTATCTGGAAAAAAGCATAAACCTTTGGGTTCCATAAACAGAAATCTAATTGTGTTCAAAAACATGATTTTTTTTTAAATGGAGATCAAGGTAATCTCTAATGGCAAATAAAAAACACAAGAGCATCGCCTCCCCGTCGGGGAATCGAACCCCGGTCTCCCGCGTGACAGGCGGGGATACTCACCACTATACTAACGAGGAGCTGGCCCTGCTTCTTTGTTATCATAGGTCTTTAGAACTTCAAGCATGTTTGTTTCTTGCAACAGTGGTTTGTGACATTTAGATTGATTTCATAGTAGGTATGAGATATGAGCCGAAATAGCTCAGTTGGGAGAGCGTTAGACTGAAGATCTAAAGGTCCCTGGTTTAATCCCGGGTTTCGGCAAAGCTGTTTGGACTGTGTAAATGCAATTTTTGGTTTGTTAACAAAGACCTATGCTTTATCTGGAAACTGACCTCCCCCTCACAGGCAAGAACAATTACCAGGTCTCAAAAAGGCCAACAAATGGCCTGAAGTGCCAAGACAAGAGAGGCCTGCATTCTTGTATCAATGGTTTTATCTGGAAAAAGCATAAACCTCAAAGGAGAAACTGATTTATCAGTTGCAACACTTCTGTGAGATAAACGTCCATTATAAAAGAAAGGATTCAAACCTCATACAGAGGCCTCTTTCCCCCTCAACTGCTCGGGGGGTTCTACTCTCACATTGTTCCTGCATTCAGCTTTTCTACTTCTACCAGGGTCTGGCCTCCCTCACTGGAGTTTGTTTCTTATTCTTTCTCTTTGTTTCCCTCTATAATTTATTTTTTGTGTCTATTTTGGGTTATTTTGTTACAATGGAACAATTTTACATATATTAGTTCCATAAAAACAGGCAAGAACAATTACCAGGTCTCAAAAAAGCCAACAAAAACGCCTGAAGTGCCAAGACAAGAGAGGCCTGCATTCTTGTATCAATGGTTTTATCTGGAAAAAGCATAAACCTTTGGGTTCCATAAACAGAAATCTAATTGTGTTCAAAAACATGATTTTTTTTTTTAATGGAGATCAAGGTAATCTCTAATGGCAAATAAAAAACACAAAAGCATCGCCTCCCCGTCGGGGAATCGAACCCCGGTCTCCCGCGTGACAGGCGGGGATACTCACCACTATACTAACGAGGAGCTGGCCCTGCTTCTTTGTTATCATAGGTCTTTAGAACTTCAAGCATGTTTGTTTCTTGCAACAGTGGTTTGTGACATTTAGATTGATTTCATAGTAGGTATGAGGTATGAGCCGAAATAGCTCAGTTGGGAGAGCGTTAGACTGAAGATCTAAAGGTCCCTGGTTCAATCCCGGGTTTCGGCAAAGCTGTTTGGACTGTGTAAATGCAATTTTTGGTTTGTTAACAAAGACCTATGCTTTATCTGGAAACTGACCTCCCCCTCACAGGCAAGAACAATTACCAGGTCTCAAAAAGGCCAACAAATGGCCTGAAGTGCCAAGACAAGAGCGGCCTGCATTCTTGTATCAATGGTTTTATCTGGAAAAAGCATAAACCTCAAAGGAGAAACTGATTGATCAGTTGCAACACTTCTGTGAGATAAACGTCCATTATAAAAGAAAGGATTCAAACCTCATACAGAGGCCTCTTTCCCCCTCAACTGCTCGGGGGGTTCTACTCTCACATTGTTCCTGCATTCAGCTTTTCTACTTCTACCAGGGTCTGGCCTCCCTCACTGGAGTTTGTTTCTTATTCTTTCTCTTTGTTTCCCTCTATAATTTATTTTTTGTGTCTATTTTGGGTTCTTTTGTTACAATGGAACAATTTTACATATATTAGTTCCATAAAAACAGGCAAGAACAATTACCAGGTCTCAAAAAAGCCAAAAAATTGCCTGAAGTGCCAAGACAAGAGAGGCCTGCATTCTTGTATCAATGGTTTTATCTGGAAAAAGCATAAACCTTTGGGTTCCATAATTAGAAATCTAATTGTGTTCAAAAACATGATTTTTTTTTTAATGGAGATCAAGGTAATCTCTAATGGCAAATAAAAAACACAAGAGCATCGCCTCCCCGTCGGGGAATCGAACCCCGGTCTCCCGCGTGACAGGCGGGGATACTCACCACTATACTAACGAGGAGCTGGCCCTGCTTCTTTGTTATCATAGGTCTTTAGAACTTCAAGCATGTTTGTTTCTTGCAACAGTGGTTTGTGACATTTAGATTGATTTCATAGTAGGTATGAGGGGTGAGCCGAAATAGCTCAGTTGGGAGAGCGTTAGACTGAAGATCTAAAGGTCCCTGGTTCAATCCCGGGTTTCGGCAAAGCTGTTTGGACTGTGTAAATGCAATTTTTGGTTTGTTAACAAAGACCTATGCTTTATCTGGAAACTGACCTCCCCCTCACAGGCAAGAACAATTACCAGGTCTCAAAAAAGCCAACAAATGGCCTGAAGTGCCAAGACAAGAGAGGCCTGCATTCTTGTATCATGGGTTTTATCTGGAAAAAGCATAAACCTCAAAGGAGAAACTGATTGATCAGTTGCAACACTTCTGTGAGATAAACGTCCATTATAAAAGAAAGGATTCAAACTTCATTCAGAGGCCTCTTTCCCCCTCAACTGCTCGGGGGGTTCTACTCTCACATTGTTCCTGCATTCAGCTTTTCTACTTCTACCAAGGTCTGGCCTCCCTCACTGGAGTTTGTTTCTTATTCTTTCTCTTTGTTTCCCTCTATAATTTATTTTTTGTGTCTATTTTGGGTTCTTTTGTTACAATGGAACAATTTTACATATATTAGTTCCATAAAAACAGGCAAGAACAATTACCAGGTCTCAAAAAAGCCAACAAAAACGCCTGAAGTGCCAAGACAAGAGAGGCCTGCATTCTTGTATCAATGGTTTTATCTGGAAAAAGCATAAACCTTTGGGTTCCATAAACAGAAATCTAATTGTGTTCAAAAACATGATTTTTTTTTTTAATGGAGATTAAGGTAATCTCTAATGGCAAATAAAAAACACAAAACCATCGCCTCCCCGTCGGGGAATCGAACCCCGGTCTCCCGCGTGACAGGCGGGGATACTCACCACTATACTAACGAGGAGCTGGCCCTGCTTCTTTGTTATCATAGGTCTTTAGAACTTCAAGCATGTTTGTTTCTTGCAACAGTGGTTTGTGACATTTAGATTGATTTCATAGTAGGTATGAGGGGTGAGCCGAAATAGCTCAGTTGGGAGAGCGTTAGACTGAAGATCTAAAGGTCCCAGGTTCAATCCCGGGTTTTGGCAAAGCTGTTTGGACTGTGTAAATGCAATTTTTGGTTTGTTAACAAAGACCTATGCTTTATCTGGAAACTGACCTCCCCCTCACAGGCAAGAACAATTACCAGGTCTCAAAAAGGCCAACAAATGGCCTGAAGTGCCAAGACAAGAGAGGCCTGCATTCTTGTATCAATGGTTTTATCTGGAAAAAGCATAAACCTCAAAGGAGAAACTGATTGATCAGTTGCAACACTTCTGTGAGATAAACGTCCATTATAAAAGAAAGGATTCAAACCTCATACAGAGGCCTCTTTCCCCCTCAACTGCTCGGGGGGTTCTACTCTCACATTGTTCCTGCATTCAGCTTTTCTACTTCTACCAGGGTCTGGCCTCCCTCACTGGAGTTTGTTTCTTATTCTTTCTCTTTGTTTCCCTCTATAATTTATTTTTTGTGTCTATTTTGGGTTCTTTTGTTACAATGGAACAATTTTACATATATTAGTTCCATAAAAACAGGCAAGAACAATTACCAGGTCTCAAAAAGGCCAACAAATGGCCTGAAGTGCCAAGACAAGAGCGGCCTGCATTCTTGTATCAATGGTTTTATCTGGAAAAAGCATAAACCTCAAAGGAGAAACTGATTGATCAGTTGCAACACTTCTGTGAGATAAACGTCCATTATAAAAGAAAGGATTCAAACCTCATACAGAGGCATCTTTCCCCCTCAACTGCTCGGGGGGTTCTACTCTCACATTGTTCCTGCATTCAGCTTTTCTACTTCTACCAGGGTCTGGCCTCCCTCACTGGAGTTTGTTTCTTATTCTTTCTCTTTGTTTCCCTCTATAATTTATTTTTTTGTGTCTATTTTGGGTTCTTTTGTTACAATGGAAAATTTTACATATATTAGTTCCATAAAAACAGGCAAGAACAATTACCAGGTCTCAAAAAAGCCAAAAAATGGCCTGAAGTGCCAAGACAAGAGAGGCCTGCATTCTTGTATCAATGGTTTTATCTGGAAAAAGCATAAACCTTTGGGTTCCATAAACAGAAATCTAATTGTGTTCAAAAACATGATTTTTTTTTTTAATGGAGATCAAGGTAATCTCTAATGGCAAATAAAAAACACAAGAGCATCGCCTCCCCGTCGGGGAATCGAACCCCGGTCTCCCGCGTGACAGGCGGGGATACTCACCACTATACTAACGAGGAGCTGGCACTGCTTCTTTGTTATCATAGGTCTTTAGAACTTCAAGCATGTTTGTTTCTTGCAACAGTGGTTTGTGACATTTAGATTGATTTCATAGTAGGTATGAGGTATGAGCCGAAATAGCTCAGTTGGGAGAGCGTTAGACTGAAGATCTAAAGGTCCCTGGTTCAATCCAGGGTTTCGGCAAAGCTGTTTGGACTGTGTAAATGCAATTTTTGGTTTGTTAACAAAGACCTATGCTTTATCTGGAAACTGACCTCCCCCTCACAGGCAAGAACAATTACCAGGTCTCAAAAAGGCCAACAAATGGCCTGAAGTGCCAAGACAAGAGAGGCCTGCATTCTTGTATCAATGGTTTTATCTGGAAAAAGCATAAACCTCAAAGGAGAAACTGATTGATCAGTTGCAACACTTCTGTGAGATAAACGTCCATTATAAAAGAAAGGATTCAAACCTCATACAGAGGCCTCTTTCCCCCTCAACTGCTCGGGGGGTTCTACTCTCACATTGTTCCTGCATTCAGCTTTTCTACTTCTACCAGGGTCTGGCCTCCCTCACTGGAGTTTGTTTCTTATTCTTTCTCTTTGTTTCCCTCTATAATTTATTTTTTGTGTCTATTTTGGGTTCTTTTGTTACAATGGAACAATTTTACATATATTAGTTCCATAAAAACAGGCAAGAACAATTACCAGGTCTCAAAAAAGCCAACAAAAACGCCTGAAGTGCCAAGACAAGAGAGGCCTGCATTCTTGTATCAATGGTTTTATCTGGAAAAAGCATAAACCTTTGGGTTCCATAAACAGAAATCTAATTGTGTTCAAAAACATGATTTTTTTTTTAACGGAGATCAAGGTAATCTCTAATGGCAAATAAAAAACACAAAAGCATTGCCTCCCCGTCGGGGAATCGAACCCCGGTCTCCCGCGTGACAGGCGGGGATACTCACCACTATACTAACGAGGAGCTGGCCCTGCTTCTTTGTTATCATAGGTCTTTAGAACTTCAAGCATGTTTGTTTCTTGCAACAGTGGTTTGTGACATTTAGATTGATTTCATAGTAGGTATGAGGTATGAGCCGAAATAGCTCAGTTGGGAGAGCGTTAGACTGAAGATCTAAAGGTCCCTGGTTCGATCCCGGGTTTCGGCAAAGCTGTTTGGACTCTGTAAATGCAATTTTTGGTTTGTTAACAAAGACCTATGCTTTATCTGGAAACTGACCTCCCCCTCACAGGCAAGAACAATTACCAGGTCTCAAAAAAGCCAACAAATGGCCTGAAGTGCCAAGACAAGAGAGGCCTGCATTCTTGTATCATTGGTTTTATCTGGAAAAAGCATAAACCTCAAAGGAGAAACTGATTGATCAGTTGCAACACTTCTGTGAGATAAACGTCCATTATAAAAGAAAGGATTCAAACCTCATTCAGAGGCCTCTTTCCCCCTCAACTGCTCGGGGGGTTCTACTCTCACATTGTTCCTGCATTCAGCTTTTCTACTTCTACCAGGGTCTGGCCTCCCTCACTGGAGTTTGTTTCTTATTCTTTCTCTTTGTTTCCCTCTATAATTTATTTTTTGTGTCTATTTTGGGTTCTTTTGTTACAATGGAACAATTTTACATATATTAGTTCCATAAAAACAGGCAAGAACAATTACCAGGTCTCAAAAAAGCCAACAAAAACGCCTGAAGTGCCAAGACAAGAGAGACCTGCATTTTTGTATCAATGGTTTTATCTGGAAAAAGCATAAACCTTTGGGTTCCATAAACATAAATCTAATTGTGTTCAAAAACATGATTTTTTTTTTTAATGGAGATCAAGGTAATCTCTAATGGCAAATAAAAAACACAAAAGCATCGCCTCCCCGTCGGGGAATCGAACCCCGGTCTCCGGCGTGACAGGCGGGGATACTCACCACTATACTAACGAGGAGCTGGCCCTGCTTCTTTGTTATCATAGGTCTTTAGAACTTCAAGCATGTTTGTTTCTTGCAACAGTGGTTTGTGACATTTAGATTGATTTCATAGTAGGTATGAGGTATGAGCCGAAATAGCTCAGTTGGGAGAGCGTTAGACTGAAGATCTAAAGGTCCCTGGTTCAATCCCGGGTTTCGGCAAAGCTGTTTGGACTGTGTAAATGCAATTTTTGGTTTGTTAACAAAGACCTATGCTTTATCTGGAAACTGACCTCCCCCTCACAGGCAAGAACAATTACCAGGTCTCAAAAAGGCCAACAAATGGCCTGAAGTGCCAAGACAAGAGCGGCCTGCATTCTTGTATCAATGGTTTTATCTGGAAAAAGCATAAACCTCAAAGGAGAAACTGATTGATCAGTTGCAACACTTCTGTGAGATAAACGTCCATTATAAAAGAAAGGATTCAAACCTCATACAGAGGCCTCTTTCCCCTTCAACTGCTCGGGGGGTTCTACTCTCACATTGTTCCTGCATTCAGCTTTTCTACTTCTACCAGGGTCTGGCCTCCCTCACTGGAGTTTGTTTCTTATTCTTTCTCTTTGTTTCCCTCTATAATTTATTTTTTGTGTCTATTTTGGGTTCTTTTGTTACAATGGAACAATTTTACATATATTAGTTCCATAAAAAGAATTCTTATTGTGTTTATGAACTAGAACCTGTTCAATCATTTAAAATCTATTGTGCCATGACTGTTAATGTCCATCTAACATCGGATAAGTTCAAAAAACAAGTTCAAACCTCATTCAGAGGGCTCCGTCCGGGTACTACTCTCACATTGTTCATTCATTTGTCTTTTCTTATTGTTCCAGGCTCTGTCCTTCCTCACTGGAGTTTGATTCTTATTGTTTCTCTTTGTTTCCCTCTAGAATGTCTGTTTCTTGCAACAGTGGTTTGTGACATTTAGATTGATTTCATAGTCAATTGAGATGTGAACTAAAGTCAATTGTGCCTTACTAAATTATATTTCTTCACTGAATTTATTAAGCCAAATCCTCATTTAATAAGCAATACACTTATTTAGCACACAATATCAGATAATATCTTCTGTTTAGGCATGAGCAAAAACCCAACTGTGGAAGGCAGGCCCTTGTACATGAATAAACACCTAGTGCCAAGTGAAAGGGCTACAAGGTATGAGCCGAAATAGCTCAGTTGGGAGAGCGTTAGACTGAAGATCTAAAGGTCCCTGGTTCAATCCCGGGTTTCGGCAAAGCTCTTTGGACTGTGTACATGCAATTTTTGGTTTGTTAAAGACCTACGCTTTATATGGAAATTGACCTCCTCCTCACAGGCAAGAACAATTACCAGGTCTCAAAAAAGCCAACAAATGGCCTGAAGTGCCAAGACAAGAGAGGCCTGCATTCTTGTATCAATGGTTTTATCTGGAAAAAGCATAAACCTTTGGGTTCCATAAACAGAAATCTAATTGTGTTCAAAAACATGATTTTTTTTTAATGGAGATCAAGGTAATCTCTAATGGCAAATAAAAAACACAAGAGCATCGCCTCCCCGTCGGGAAATCGAACCCCGGTCTCCCGCGTGACAGGCGGGGATACTCACCACTATACTAACGAGGAGCTGGCCCTGCTTCTTTGTTATCATAGGTCTTTAGAACTTCAAGCATGTTTGTTTCTTGCAACAGTGGTTTGTGACATTTAGATTGATTTCATAGTAGGTATGAGGTATGAGCCGAAATAGCTCAGTTGGGAGAGCGTTAGACTGAAGATCTAAAGGTCCCTGGTTAAATCCAGGGTTTCGGCAAAGCTGTTTGGACTGTGTAAATGCAATTTTTGGTTTGTTAACAAAGACCTATGCTTTATCTGGAAACTGACCTCCCCCTCACAGGCAAGAACAATTACCAGGTCTCAAAAAAGCCAACAAATGGCCTGAAGTGCCAAGACAAGAGAGGCCTGCATTCTTGTATCATGGGTTTTATCTGGAAAAAGCATAAACCTCAAAGGAGAAACTGATTGATCAGTTGCAACACTTCTGTGAGATAAACGTCCATTATAAAAGAAAGGATTTAAACCTCATTCAGAGGCCTCTTTCCCCCTCAACTGCTCGGGGAATTCTACTCTCACATTGTTCCTGCATTCAGCTTTTCTACTTCTACCAGGGTCTGGCCTCCCTCACTGGAGTTTGTTTCTTATTCTTTCTCTTTGTTTCCCTCTATAATTTATTTTTTGTGTCTATTTTGGGTTCTTTTGTTATAATGGAACCATTTTACATATATTAGTTCCATAAAAAGAATTCTTATTGTGTTTATGAACTAGAACCTGTTCAATCATTTAAAATCTATTGTGCCATGACTGTTAATGTCCATCTAACATCAGATAAGTTCAAAAAACAAGTTCAAACCTCATTCAGAGGGCTCCGTCCGGGTACTACTCTCACATTGTTCATTCATTTGTCTTTTCTTATTGTTCCAGGCTCTGTCCTTCCTCACTGGAGTTTGATTCTTATTGTTTCTCTTTGTTTCCCTCTAGAATGTCTGTTTTCTTGCAACAGTGGTTTGTGACATTTAGATTGATTTCATAGTCAATTGAGATGTGAACTAAAGTCAATTGTGCCTTACTAAATTATATTTCTTCACTGAATTTATTAAGCCAAATCCTCATTTAATAAGCAATCCACTTATTTAGCACACAATATCAGATAATATCTTCTGTTTAGGCATGAGCAAAAACCCAACTGTGGAAGGCAGGTCCTTGTACATGAATAAACACCTAGTGCCAAGTGAAAGGGCTACAAGGTATGAGCCGAAATAGCTCATTTGGGAGAGCGATAGACTGAAGATCTAAAGGTCCCTGGTTCAATTCCATAAAAAGAATTCTTATTGTGTTTATTAACTAGAACCTGTTCAATCATTTAAAATCTATTGTGCCATGACTGTTAATGTCCATCTAACATCGGATAAGTTCAAAAAACAAGTTCAAACCTCATTCAGAGGGCTCCGTCCGGGTACTACTCTCACATTGTTCATTCATTTGTCTTTTCTTATTGTTCCAGGCTCTGTCCTTCCTCACTGGAGTTTGATTCTTATTGTTTC
This sequence comes from Denticeps clupeoides, assembly GCF_900700375.1. Classification (NCBI taxonomy): domain Eukaryota; kingdom Metazoa; phylum Chordata; class Actinopteri; order Clupeiformes; family Denticipitidae; genus Denticeps; species Denticeps clupeoides. Next base: position 31,547 of record NW_021629865.1, read on the forward strand.
TCTTTGTTTCCCTCTAGAATGTCTGTTTCTTGCAACAGTGGTTTGTGACATTTAGATTGATTTCATAGTCAATTGAGATGTGAACTAAAGTCAATTGTGCCTTACTAAATTATATTTCTTCACTGAATTTATTAAGCCAAATCCTCATTTAATAAGCAATCCACTTATTTAGCACACAATATCAGATAATATCTTCTGTTTAGGCATGAGCAAAAACCCAACTGTGGAAGGCAGGCCCTTGTACATGAATAAACAACTAGTGCCAAGTGAAAGGGCTACAAGGTATGAGCCGAAATAGCTCAGTTGGGAGAGCGTTAGACTGAAGATCTAAAGGTCCCTGGTTCAATCCCGGGTTTCGGCAAAGCTCTTTGGACTGTGTACATGCAATTTTTGGTTTGTTAAAGACCTACGCTTTATATGGAAATTGACCTCCTCCTCACAGGCAAGAACAATTACCAGGTCTCAAAAAAGCCAACAAATGGCCTGAAGTGCCAAGACAAGAGAGGCCTGCATTCTTGTATCAATGGTTTTATCTGGAAAAAGCATAAACCTTTGGGTTCCATAAACAGAAATCTAATTGTGTTCAAAAACATGATTTTTTTTTTAATGGAGATCAAGGTAATCTCTAATGGCAAATAAAAAACACAAGAGCATCGCCTCCCCGTCGGGAAATCGAACCCCGGTCTCCCGCGTGACAGGCGGGGATACTCACCACTATACTAACGAGGAGCTGGCCCTGCTTCTTTGTTATCATAGGTCTTTAGAACTTCAAGCATGTTTGTTTCTTGCAACAGTGGTTTGTGACATTTAGATTGATTTCATAGTAGGTATGAGGTATGAGCCGAAATAGCTCAGTTGGGAGAGCGTTAGACTGAAGCTGTTTGGACTGTGTAAATGCATTTTTTGGTTTGTTAACAAAGACCTATGCTTTATCTGGAAACTGACCTCCCCCTCACAGGCAAGAACAATTACCAGGTCTCAAAAAGGCCAACAAATGGCCTGAAGTGCCAAGGCAAGAGAGGCCTGCATTCTTGTATCAATGGTTTTATCTGGAAAAAGCATAAACCTCAAAGGAGAAACTGATTGATCAGTTGCAACACTTCTGTGAGATAAACGTCCATTATAAAAGAAAGGATTCAAACCTCATACAGAGGCATCTTTCCCCCTCAACTGCTCGGGGGGTTCTACTCTCACATTGTTCCTGCATTCAGCTTTTCTACTTCTACCAGGGTCTGGCCTCCCTCACTGGAGTTTGTTTCTTATTCTTTCTCTTTGTTTCCCTCTATAATTTATTTTTTGTGTCTATTTTGGGTTCTTTTGTTACAATGGAACAATTTTACATATATTAGTTCCATAAAAACAGGCAAGAACAATTACCAGGTCTCAAAAAAGCCAAAAAATGGCCTGAAGTGCCAAGACAAGAGAGGCCTGCATTCTTGTATCAATGGTTTTATCTGGAAAAAGCATAAACCTTTGGGTTCCATAAACAGAAATCTAATTGTGTTCAAAAACATGATTTTTTTTTAAATGGAGATCAAGGTAATCTCTAATGGCAAATAAAAAACACAAGAGCATCGCCTCCCCGTCGGGGAATCGAACCCCGGTCTCCCGCGTGACAGGTGGGGATACTCACCACTATACTAACGAGGAGCTGGCCCTGCTTCTTTGTTATCATAGGTCTTTAGAACTTCAAGCATGTTTGTTTCTTGCAACAGTGGTTTGTGACATTTAGATTGATTTCATAGTAGGTATGAGATATGAGCCGAAATAGCTCAGTTGGGAGAGCGTTAGACTGAAGATCTAAAGGTCCCTGGTTTAATCCCGGGTTTCGGCAAAGCTGTTTGGACTGTGTAAATGCAATTTTTGGTTTGTTAACAAAGACCTATGCTTTATCTGGAAACTGACCTCCCCCTCACAGGCAAGAACAATTACCAGGTCTCAAAAAGGCCAACAAATGGCCTGAAGTGCCAAGACAAGAGAGGCCTGCATTCTTGTATCAATGGTTTTATCTGGAAAAAGCATAAACCTCAAAGGAGAAACTGATTGATCAGTTGCAACACTTCTGTGAGATAAACGTCCATTATAAAAGAAAGGATTCAAACCTCATACAGAGGCCTCTTTCCCCCTCAACTGCTCGGGGGGTTCTACTCTCACATTGTTCCTGCATTCAGCTTTTCTACTTCTACCAGGGTCTGGCCTCCCTCACTGGAGTTTGTTTCTTATTCTTTCTCTTTGTTTCCCTCTATAATTTATTTTTTGTGTCTATTTTGGGTTATTTTGTTACAATGGAACAATTTTACATATATTAGTTCCATAAAAACAGGCAAGAACAATTACCAGGTCTCAAAAAAGCCAACAAAAACGCCTGAAGTGCCAAGACAAGAGAGGCCTGCATTCTTGTATCAATGGTTTTATCTGGAAAAAGCATAAACCTTTGGGTTCCATAAACAGAAATCTAATTGTGTTCAAAAACATGATTTTTTTTTTTAATGGAGATCAAGGTAATCTCTAATGGCAAATAAAAAACACAAAAGCATCGCCTCCCCGTCGGGGAATCGAACCCCGGTCTCCCGCGTGACAGGCGGGGATACTCACCACTATACTAACGAGGAGCTGGCCCTGCTTCTTTGTTATCATAGGTCTTTAGAACTTCAAGCATGTTTGTTTCTTGCAACAGTGGTTTGTGACATTTAGATTGATTTCATAGTAGGTATGAGGTATGAGCCGAAATAGCTCAGTTGGGAGAGCGTTAGACTGAAGATCTAAAGGTCCCTGGTTCAATCCCGGGTTTCGGCAAAGCTGTTTGGACTGTGTAAATGCAATTTTTGGTTTGTTAACAAAGACCTATGCTTTATCTGGAAACTGACCTCCCCCTCACAGGCAAGAACAATTACCAGGTCTCAAAAAGGCCAACAAATGGCCTGAAGTGCCAAGACAAGAGCGGCCTGCATTCTTGTATCAATGGTTTTATCTGGAAAAAGCATAAACCTCAAAGGAGAAACTGATTGATCAGTTGCAACACTTCTGTGAGATAAACGTCCATTATAAAAGAAAGGATTCAAACCTCATACAGAGGCCTCTTTCCCCCTCAACTGCTCGGGGGGTTCTACTCTCACATTGTTCCTGCATTCAGCTTTTCTACTTCTACCAGGGTCTGGCCTCCCTCACTGGAGTTTGTTTCTTATTCTTTCTCTTTGTTTCCCTCTATAATTTATTTTTTGTGTCTATTTTGGGTTCTTTTGTTACAATGGAACAGTTTTACATATATTAGTTCCATAAAAACAGGCAAGAACAATTACCAGGTCTCAAAAAAGCCAAAAAATTGCCTGAAGTGCCAAGACAAGAGAGGCCTGCATTCTTGTATCAATGGTTTTATCTGGAAAAAGCATAAACCTTTGGGTTCCATAATTAGAAATCTAATTGTGTTCAAAAACAAGATTTTTTTTTTAATGGAGATCAAGGTAATCTCTAATGGCAAATAAAAAACACAAGAGCATCGCCTCCCCGTCGGGGAATCGAACCCCGGTCTCCCGCGTGACAGGCGGGGATACTCACCACTATACTAACGAGGAGCTGGCCCTGCTTCTTTGTTATCATAGGTCTTTAGAACTTCAAGCATGTTTGTTTCTTGCAACAGTGGTTTGTGACATTTAGATTGATTTCATAGTAGGTATGAGGGGTGAGCCGAAATAGCTCAGTTGGGAGAGCGTTAGACTGAAGATCTAAAGGTCCCTGGTTCAATCCCGGGTTTCGGCAAAGCTGTTTGGACTGTGTAAATGCAATTTTTGGTTTGTTAACAAAGACCTATGCTTTATCTGGAAACTGACCTCCCCCTCACAGGCAAGAACAATTACCAGGTCTCAAAAAAGCCAACAAATGGCCTGAAGTGCCAAGACAAGAGAGGCCTGCATTCTTGTATCATGGGTTTTATCTGGAAAAAGCATAAACCTCAAAGGAGAAACTGATTGATCAGTTGCAACACTTTTGTGAGATAAACGTCCATTATAAAAGAAAGGATTCAAACTTCATTCAGAGGCCTCTTTCCCCCTCAACTGCTCGGGGGGTTCTACTCTCACATTGTTCCTGCATTCAGCTTTTCTACTTCTACCAAGGTCTGGCCTCCCTCACTGGAGTTTGTTTCTTATTCTTGCTCTTTGTTTCCCTCTATAATTTATTTTTTGTGTCTATTTTGGGTTCTTTTGTTACAATGGAACAATTTTACATATATTAGTTCCATAAAAACAGGCAAGAACAATTACCAGGTCTCAAAAAAGCCAACAAAAACGCCTGAAGTGCCAAGACAAGAGAGGCCTGCATTCTTGTATCAATGGTTTTATCTGGAAAAAGCATAAACCTTTGGGTTCCATAAACAGAAATCTAATTGTGTTCAAAAACATGATTTTTTTTTTTAATGGAGATTAAGGTAATCTCTAATGGCAAATAAAAAACACAAAACGATCGCCTCCCCGTCGGGGAATCGAACCCCGGTCTCCCGCGTGACAGGCGGGGATACTCACCACTATACTAACGAGGAGCTGGCCCTGCTTCTTTGTTATCATAGGTCTTTAGAACTTCAAGCATGTTTGTTTCTTGCAACAGTGGTTTGTGACATTTAGATTGATTTCATAGTAGGTATGAGGGGTGAGCCGAAATAGCTCAGTTGGGAGAGCGTTAGACTGAAGATCTAAAGGTCCCAGGTTCAATCCCGGGTTTTGGCAAAGCTGTTTGGACTGTGTAAATGCAATTTTTGGTTTGTTAACAAAGACCTATGCTTTATCTGGAAACTGACCTCCCCCTCACAGGCAAGAACAATTACCAGGTCTCAAAAAGGCCAACAAATGGCCTGAAGTGCCAAGACAAGAGAGGCCTGCATTCTTGTATCAATGGTTTTATCTGGAAAAAGCATAAACCTCAAAGGAGAAACTGATTGATCAGTTGCAACACTTCTGTGAGATAAACGTCCATTATAAAAGAAAGGATTCAAACCTCATACAGAGGCCTCTTTCCCCCTCAACTGCTCGGGGGGTTCTACTCTCACATTGTTCCTGCATTCAGCTTTTCTACTTCTACCAGGGTCTGGCCTCCCTCACTGGAGTTTGTTTCTTATTCTTTCTCTTTGTTTCCCTCTATAATTTATTTTTTGTGTCTATTTTGGGTTCTTTTGTTACAATGGAACAATTTTACATATATTAGTTCCATAAAAACAGGCAAGAACAATTACCAGGTCTCAAAAAGGCCAACAAATGGCCTGAAGTGCCAAGACAAGAGCGGCCTGCATTCTTGTATCAATGGTTTTATCTGGAAAAAGCATAAACCTCAAAGGAGAAACTGATTGATCAGTTGCAACACTTCTGTGAGATAAACGTCCATTATAAAAGAAAGGATTCAAACCTCATACAGAGGCCTCTTTCCCCCTCAACTGCTCGGGGGGTTCTACTCTCACATTATTCCTGCATTCAGCTTTTCTACTTCTACCAGGGTCTGGCCTCCCTCACTGGAGTTTGTTTCTTATTCTTTCTCTTTGTTTCCCTCTATAATTTATTTTTTGTGTCTATTTTGGGTTCTTTTGTTACAATGGAACAATTTTACATATATTAGTTCCATAAAAACAGGCAAGAACAATTACCAGGTCTCAAAAAAGCCAACAAAAACGCCTGAAGTGCCAAGACAAGAGAGGCCTGCATTCTTGTATCAATGGTTTTATCTGGAAAAAGCATAAACCTTTGGGTTCCATATACAGAAATCTAATTGTGTTCAAAAACATGATTTTTTTTTTAATGGAGATCAAGGTAATCTCTAATGGCAAATAAAAAACACAAAAGCATCGCCTCCCCGTCGGGGAATCGAACCCCGGTCTCCCGCGTGACAGGCGGGGATACTCACCACTATACTAACGAGGAGCTAGCCCTGCTTCTTTGTTATCATAGGTCTTTAGAACTTCAAGCATGTTTGTTTCTTGCAACAGTGGTTTGTGACATTTAGATTGATTTCATAGTAGGTATGAGGTATGAGCCGAAATAGCTCAGTTGGGAGAGCGTTAGACTGAAGATCTAAAGGTCCCTGGTTCAATCCCGGGTTTCGGCAAAGCTGTTTGGACTGTGTAAATGCAATTTTTGGTTTGTTAACAAAGACCTATGCTTTATCTGGAAACTGACCTCCCCCTCACAGGCAAGAACAATTACCAGGTCTCAAAAAGGCCAACAAATGGCCTGAAGTGCCAAGACAAGAGAGGCCTGCATTCTTGTATCAATGGTTTTATCTGGAAAAAGCATAAACCTCAAAGGAGAAACTGATTGATCAGTTGCAACACTTCTGTGAGATAAACGTCCATTATAAAAGAAAGGATTCAAACCTCATACAGAGGCATCTTTCCCCCTCAACTGCTCGGGGGGTTCTACTCTCACATTGTTCCTGCATTCAGCTTTTCTACTTCTACCAGGGTCTGGCCTCCCTCACTGGAGTTTGTTTCTTATTCTTTCTCTTTGTTTCCCTCTATAATTTATTTTTTGTGTCTATTTTGGGTTCTTTTGTTACAATGGAACCATTTTACATATATTAGTTCCATAAAAAGAATTCTTATTGTGTTTATGAACTAGAACCTGTTCAATCATTTAAAATCTATTGTACCATGACTGTTAATGTCCATCTAACATCAGATAAGTTCAAAAAACAAGTTCAAACCTCATTCAGAGGGCTCCGTCCGGGTACTACTCTCACATTGTTCATTCATTTGTCTTTTCTTATTGTTCCAGGCTCTGTCCTTCCTCACTGGAGTTTGATTCTTATTGTTTCTCTTTGTTTCCCTCTAGAATGTCTGTTTCTTGCAACAGTGGTTTGTGACATTTAGATTGATTTCATAGTCAATTGAGATGTGAACTAAAGTCAATTGTGCCTTACTAAATTATATTTCTTCACTGAATTTATTAAGCCAAATCCTCATTTAATAAGCAATCCACTTATTTAGCACACAATATCAGATAATATCTTCTGTTTAGGCATGAGCAAAAACCCAACTGTGGAAGGCAGGCCCTTGTACATGAATAAACACCTAGTGCCAAGTGAAAGGGCTACAAGGTATGAGCCGAAATAGCTCAGTTGGGAGAGCGTTAGACTGAAGATCTAAAGGTCCCTGGTTCAATCCCGGGTTTCGGCAAAGCTCTTTGGACTGTGTACATGCAATTTTTGGTTTGTTAAAGACCTACGCTTTATCTGGAAATTGACCTCCTCCTCACAGGCAAGAACAATTACCAGGTCTCAAAAAAGCCAACAAATGGCCTGAAGTGCCAAGACAAGAGAGGCCTGCATTCTTGTATCAATGGTTTTATCTGGAAAAAGCATAAACTTTTGGGTTCCATAAACAGAAATCTAATTGTGTTCAAAAACATGATTTTTTTTTTTAATGGAGATCAAGGTAATCTCTAATGGTAAATAAAAAACACAAGAGCATCGCCTCCCCGTCAGGGAATCGAACCCCGGTCTCCCGCGTGACAGGCGGGGATACTCACCACTATACTAACGAGAAGCTGGCCCTGCTTCTTTGTTATCATAGGTCTTTAGAACTTCAAGCATGTTTGTTTCTTGCAACAGTGGTTTGTGACATTTAGATTGATTTCATAGTAGGTATGAGGTATGAGCCGAAATAGCTCAGTTGGGAGAGCGTTAGACTGAAGCTGTTTGGACTGTGTAAATGCATTTTTTGGTTTGTTAACAAAGACCTATGCTTTATCTGGAAACTGACCTCCCCCTCACAGGCAAGAACAATTACCAGGTCTCAAAAAGGCCAACAAATGGCCTGAAGTGCCAAGACAAGAGAGGCCTGCATTCTTGTATCAATGGTTTTATCTGGAAAAAGCATAAACCTCAAAGGAGAAACTGATTGATCAGTTGCAACACTTCTGTGAGATAAACGTCCATTATAAAAGAAAGGATTCAAACCTCATACAGAGGCATCTTTCCCCCTCAACTGCTCGGGGGGTTCTACTCTCACATTGTTCCTGCATTCAGCTTTTCTACTTCTACCAGGGTCTGGCCTCCCTCACTGGAGTTTGTTTCTTATTCTTTCTCTTTGTTTCCCTCTATAATTTATTTTTTGTGTCTATTTTGGGTTCTTTTGTTACAATGGAACAATTTTACATATATTAGTTCCATAAAAACAGGCAAGAACAATTACCAGGTCTCAAAAAAGCCAAAAAAATTGCCTGAAGTGCCAAGACAAGAGAGGCCTGCATTCTTGTATCAATGGTTTTATCTGGAAAAAGCATAAACCTTTGGGTTCCATAATTAGAAATCTAATTGTGTTCAAAAACATGATTTTTTTTTTAATGGAGATCAAGGTAATCTCTAATGGCAAATAAAAAACACAAGAGCATCGCCTCCCCGTCGGGGAATCGAACCCCGGTCTCCCGCGTGACAGGCGGGGATACTCACCACTATACTAACGAGGAGCTGGCCCTGCTTCTTTGTTATCATAGGTCTTTAGAACTTCAAGCATGTTTGTTTCTTGCAACAGTGGTTTGTGACATTTAGATTGATTTCATAGTAGGTATGAGGAGTGAGCCGAAATAGCTCAGTTGGGAGAGCGTTAGACTGAAGATCTAAAGGTCCCTGGTTCAATCCCGGGATTCGGCAAAGCTGTTTGGACTGTGTAAATGCAATTTTTGGTTTGTTAACAAAGACCCATGCTTTATCTGGAAACTGACCTCCCCCTCACAGGCAAGAACAATTACCAGGTCTCAAAAAGGCCAACAAATGGCCTGAAGTGCCAAGACAAGAGCGGCCTGCATTCTTGTATCAATGGTTTTATCTGGAAAAAGCATAAACCTCAAAGGAGAAACTGATTGATCAGTTGCAACACTTCTGTGAGATAAACGTCCATTATAAAAGAAAGGATTCAAACCTCATACAGAGGCCTCTTTCCCCCTCAACTGCTCGGGGGGTTCTACTCTCACATTGTTCCTGCATTCAGCTTTTCTACTTCTACCAGGGTCTGGCCTCCCTCACTGGAGTTTGTTTCTTATTCTTTCTCTTTGTTTCCCTCTATAATTTATTTTTTGTGTCTATTTTGGGTTCTTTTGTTACAATGGAACAATTTTACATATATTAGTTCCATAAAAACAGGCAAGAACAATTACCAGGTCTCAAAAAAGCCAACAAAAACGCCTGAAGTGCCTAGACAAGAGAGGCCTGCATTCTTGTATCAATGGTTTTATCTGGAAAAAGCATAAACCTTTGGGTTCCATAAACAGAAATCTAATTGTGTTCAAAAACATGATTTTTTTTTTTAATGGAGATCAAGGTAATCTCTAATTGCAAATAAAAAACACAAAAGCATCGCCTCCCCGTCGGGGAATCGAACCCCGGTCTCCCGCGTGACAGGCGGGGATACTCACCACTATACTAACGAGGAGCTGGCCCTGCTTCTTTGTTATCATAGGTCTTTAGAACTTCAAGCATGTTTGTTTCTTGCAACAGTGGTTTGTGACATTTAGATTGATTTCATAGTAGATATGAGGTATGAGCCGAAATAGCTCAGTTGGGAGAGCGTTAGACTGAAGATCTAAAGGTCCCTGGTGAAATCCAGGGTTTCGGCAAAGCTGTTTGGACTGTGTAAATGCAATTTTTGGTTTGTTAACAAAGACCTATGCTTTATCTGGAAACTGACCTCCCCCTCACAGGCAAGAACAATTACCAGGTCTCAAAAAAGCCAACAAATGGCCTGAAGTGCCAAGACAAGAGAGGCCTGCATTCTTGTATCATTGGTTTTATCTGGAAAAAGCATAAACCTCAAAGGAGAAACTTATTGATCAGTTGCAACACTTCTGTGAGATAAACGTCCATTATAAAAGAAAGGATTCAAACCTCATTCAGAGGCCTCTTTCCCCCTCAACTGCTCGGGGGGTTCTACTCTCACATTGTTCCTGCATTCAGCTTTTCTACTTCTACCAGGGTCTGGCCTCCCTCACTGGAGTTTGTTTCTTATTCTTTCTCTTTGTTTCCCTCTATAATTTATTTTTTGTGTCTATTTTGGGTTCTTTTGTTACAATGGAACAATTTTACATATATTAGTTCCATAAAAACAGGCAAGAACAATTACCAGGTCTCAAAAAAGCCAACAAAAACGCCTGAAGTGCCAAGACAAGAGAGGCCTGCATTCTTGTATCAATGGTTTTATCTGGAAAAAGCATAAACCTTTGGGTTCCATAAACAGAAATCTAATTGTGTTCAAAAACATGATTTTTTTTTAATGGAGATCAAGGTAATCTCTAATGGCAAATAAAAAACACAAAAGCATCGCCTCCCCGTCGGGGAATCGAACCCCGGTCTCCCGCGTGACAGGCGGGGATACTCACCACTATACTAACGAGGAGCTGGCCCTGCTTCTTTGTTATCATAGGTCTTTAGAACTTCAAGCATGTTTGTTTCTTGCAACACTGGTTTGTGACATTTAGATTGATTTCATAGTAGGTATGAGGTATGAGCCGAAATAGCTCAGTTGGGAGAGCGTTAGACTGAAGATCTAAAGGTCCCTGGTGAAATCCAGGGTTTCGGCAAAGCTGTTTGGACTGTGTAAATGCAATTTTTGGTTTGTTAACAAAGACCTGTGCTTTATCTGGAAACTGACCTCCCCCTCACAGGCAAGAACAATTACCAGGTCTCAAAAAAGCCAACAAATGGCCTGAAGTGCCAAGACAAGAGAGGCCTGCATTCTTGTATCATGGGTTTTATCTGGAAAAAGCATAAACCTCAAAGGAGAAACTGATTGATCAGTTGCAACACTTCTGTGAGATAAACGTCCATTATAAAAGAAAGGATTCAAACTTCATTCAGAGGCCTCTTTCCCCCTCAACTGCTCGGGGGGTTCTACTCTCACATTGTTCCTGCATTCAGCTTTTCTACTTCTACCAAGGTCTGGCCTCCCTCACTGGAGTTTGTTTCTTATTCTTTCTCTTTGTTTCCCTCTATAATTTATTTTTTGTGTCTATTTTGGGTTCTTTTGTTATAATGGAACCATTTTACATATATTAGTTCCATAAAAAGAATTCTTATTGTGTTTATGAACTAGAACCTGTTCAATCATTTAAAATCTATTGTGCCATGACTGTTAATGTCCATCTAACATCAGATAAGTTCAAAAAACAAGTTCAAACCTCATTCAGAGGGCTCCGTCCGGGTACTACTCTCACATTGTTCATTCATTTGTCTTTTCTTATTGTTCCAGGCTCTGTCCTTCCTCACTGGAGTTTGATTCTTATTGTTTCTCTTTGTTTCCCTCTAGAATGTCTGTTTCTTGCAACAGTGGTTTGTGACATTTAGATTGATTTCATAGTCAATTGAGATGTGAACTAAAGTCAATTGTGCCTTACTAAATTATATTTCTTCACTGAATTTATTAAGCCAAATCCTCATTTAATAAGCAATCCACTTATTTAGCACACAATATCAGATAATATCTTCTGTTTAGGCATGAGCAAAAACCCAACTGTGGAAGGCAGGCCCTTGTACATGAATAAACACCTAGTGCCAAGTGAAAGGGCTACAAGGTATGAGCCGAAATAGCTCAGTTGGGAGAGCGTTAGACTGAAGATCTAAAGGTCCCTGGTTCAATCCCGGGTTTCGGCAAAGCTCTTTGGACTGTGTACATGCATTTTTTGGTTTGTTAACAAAGACCTATGCTTTATCTGGAAACTGACCTCCCCCTCACAGGCAAGAACAATTACCAGGTCTCAAAAAGGCCAGGTCTCAAAAAAGCCAAAAAATGGCCTGAAGTGCCAAGACAAGAGAGGCCTGCATTCTTGTATCAATGGTTTTATCTGGAAAAAGCATAAACCTTTGGGTTCCATAAACAGAAATCTAATTGTGTTCAAAAACATGATTTTTTTTTTAATGGAGATCAAGGTAATCAAGGCAAGAGCATCGCCTCCCCGTCGGGGAATCGAACCCCGGTCTCCCGCGTGACAGGCGGGGATACTCACCACTATACTAACGAGGAGCTGGCCCTGCTTCTTTGTTATCATAGGTCTTTAGAACTTCAAGCATGTTTGTTTCTTGCAACAGTGGTTTGTGACATTTAGATTGATTTCATAGTAGGTATGAGGTATGAGCCGAAATAGCTCAGTTGGGAGAGCGTTAGACTGAAGCTGTTTGGACTGTGTAAATGCATTTTTTGGTTTGTTAACAAAGACCTATGCTTTATCTGGAAACTGACCTCCCCCTCACAGGCAAGAACAATTACCAGGTCTCAAAAAGGCCAACAAATGGCCTGAAGTGCCAAGGCAAGAGAGGCCTGCATTCTTGTATCAATGGTTTTATCTGGAAAAAGCATAAACCTCAAAGGAGAAACTGATTGATCAGTTGCAACACTTCTGTGAGATAAACGTCCATTATAAAAGAAAGGATTCAAACCTCATACAGAGGCATCTTTCCCCCTCAACTGCTCGGGGGGTTCTACTCTCACATTGTTCCTGCATTCAGCTTTTCTACTTCTACCAGGGTCTGGCCTCCCTCACTGGAGTTTGTTTCTTATTCTTTCTCTTTGTTTCCCTCTATAATTTATTTTTTGTGTCTATTTTGGGTTCTTTTGTTACAATGGAACAATTTTACATATATTAGTTCCATAAAAACAGGCAAGAACAATTACCAGGTCTCAAAAAAGCCAAAAAAATGGCCTGAAGTGCCAAGACAAGAGAGGCCTGCATTCTTGTATCAATGGTTTTATCTGGAAAAAGCATAAACCTTTGGGTTCCATAAACAGAAATCTAATTGTGTTCAAAAACATGATTTTTTTTTTTAATGGAGATCAAGGTAATCTCTAATGGCAAATAAAAAACACAAGAACATCGCCTCCCCGTCGGGGAATCGAACCCCGGTCTCCCGCGTGACAGGCGGGGATACTCACCACTATACTAACGAGGAGCTGGCCCTGCTTCTTTGTTATCATAGGTCTTTAGAACTTCAAGCATGTTTGTTTCTTGCAACAGTGGTTTGTGACATTTAGATTGATTTCATAGTAGGTATGAGGTATGAGCCGAAATAGCTCAGTTGGGAGAGCGTTAGACTGAAGATCTAAAGGTCCCTGGTTCAATCCCGGGTTTCGGCAAAGCTGTTTGAACTGTGTAAATGCAATTTTTGGTTTGTTAACAAAGACCTATGCTTTATCTGGAAACTGACCTCCCCCTCACAGGCAAGAACAATTACCAGGTCTCAAAAAGGCCAACAAATGGCCTGAAGTGCCAAGACAAGAGAGGCCTGCATTCTTGTATCAATGGTTTTATCTGGAAAAAGCATAAACCTCAAAGGAGAAACTGATTGATCAGTTGCAACACTTCTGTGAGATAAACGTCCATTATAAAAGAAAGGATTCAAACCTCATACAGAGGCCTCTTTCCCCCTCAACTGCTCGGGGGGTTCTACTCTCACATTGTTCCTGCATTCAGCTTTTCTACTTCTACCAGGGT
>NW_021629865.1:50000-64055 GCF_900700375.1 Denticeps clupeoides
AGGCCTGCATTCTTGTATCAATGGTTTTATCTGGAAAAAGCATAAACCTTTGGGTTCCATAAACAGAAATCTAATTGTGTTCAAAAACATGATTTTTTTTTTAATGGAGATCAAGGTAATCTCTAATGGCAAATAAAAAACACAAAAGCATCGCCTCCCCGTCGGGGAATCGAACCCCGGTCTCCCGCGTGACAGGCGGGGATACTCACCACTATACTAACGAGGAGCTGGCCCTGCTTCTTTGTTATCATAGGTCTTTAGAACTTCAAGCATGTTTGTTTCTTGCAACAGTGGTTTGTGAACATTTAGATTGATTTCATAGTAGGTATGAGGTATGAGCCGAAATAGCTCAGTTGGGAGAGCGTTAGACTGAAGATCTAAAGGTCCCTGGTGAAATCCAGGGTTTCGGCAAAGCTGTTTGGACTGTGTAAATGTCAATTTTTGGTTTGTTAACAAAGACCTATGCTTTATCTGGAAACTGACCTCCCCCTCACAGGCAAGAACAATTACCAGGTCTCAAAAAGCCAACAAATGGCCTGAAGTGCCAAGACAAGAGAGGCCTGCATTCTTGTATCAATGGTTTTATCTGGAAAAAGCATAAACCTCAAAGGAGAAACTGATTGATCAGTTTGCAACACTTCTGTGAGATAAACGTCCATTATAAAAGAAAGGATTCAAACCTCATTACAGAGGCCTCTTTCCCCCTCAACTGCTCGGGGGGTTCTACTCTCACATTGTTCCTGCATTCAGCTTTTCTACTTCTACCAGGGTCTGGCCTCCCTCACTGGAGTTTGTTTCTTATTCTTTCTCTTTGTTTCCCTCTATAATTTATTTTTTGTGTCTATTTTGGGTTCTTTTGTTACAATGGAACAATTTTACATATATTAGTTCCATAAAAACAGGCAAGAACAATTACCAGGTCTCAAAAAGCCAACAAAAACGCCTGAAGTGCCAAGACAAGAGAGGCCTGCATTCTTGTATCAATGGTTTTATCTGGAAAAAGCATAAACCTTTGGGTTCCATAAACAGAAATCTAATTGTGTTCAAAAACATGATTTTTTTTTTTAATGGAGATCAAGGTAATCTCTAATGGCAAATAAAAAACACAAAGCATCGCCTCCCCGTCGGGGAATCGAACCCCGGTCTCCCGCGTGACAGGCGGGATACTCACCACTATACTAACGAGGAGCTGGCCCTGCTTCTTTGTTATCATAGGTCTTTAGAACTTCAAGCATGTTTGTTTCTTGCAACAGTGGTTTGTGACATTTAGATTGATTTCATAGTAGGTATGAGGTATGAGCCGAAATAGCTCAGTTGGGAGAGCGTTAGACTGAAGATCTAAAGGTCCCTGGTTCAATCCCGGGTTTCGGCAAAGCTGTTTGGACTGGTGTAAATGCAATTTTGGTTTGTTAACAAAGACCTATGCTTTATCTGGAAACTGACCTCCCCCTCACAGGCAAGAACAATTACCAGGTCTCAAAAAGGCCAACAAATGGCCTGAAGTGCCAAGACAAGAGAGGCCTGCATTCTTGTATCAATGGTTTTATCTGGAAAAAGCATAAACCTCAAAGGAGAAACTGATTGATCAGTTGCAACACTTCTGTGAGATAAACGTCCATTATAAAAGAAAGGATTCAAACCTCATACAGAGGCCTCTTTCCCCCTCAACTGCTCGGGGGGTTCTACTCTCACATTGTTCCTGCATTCAGCTTTTCTACTTCTACCAAGGTCTGGCCTCCCTCACTGGAGTTTGTTTCTTATTCTTTCTCTTTGTTTCCCTCTATAATTTATTTTTTGTGTCTATTTTGGGTTCTTTTGTTACAATGGAACAATTTTACATATATTAGTTCCATAAAAACAGGCAAGAACAATTACCAGGTCTCAAAAAAGCCAACAAAAACGCCTGAAGTGCCAAGACAAGAGAGGCCTTGCATTCTTGTATCAATGGTTTATCTGGAAAAAAGCATAAACCTTTGGGTTCCATAAACAGAAATCTAATTGTGTTCAAAAACATGATGTTTTTTTTTAATGGAGATCAAGGTAATCTCTAATGGCAAATAAAAAACACAAAAGCATCGCCTCCCCGTCGGGGAATCGAACCCCGGTCTCCCGCGTGACAGGCGGGGATACTCACCACTATACTAACGAGGAGCTGGCCCTGCTTCTTTGTTATCATAGGTCTTTAGAACTTCAAGCATGTTTGTTTCTTGCAACAGTGGTTTGTGACATTTAGATTGATTTCATAGTAGGTATGAGGTATGAGCAGAAATAGCTCAGTTGGGAGAGCGTTAGACTGAAGATCTAAGGTCCCTGGTTCAATCCCGGGTTTCGGCAAAGCTGTTTGGACTGTGTAAATGTAATTTTTGGTTTGTTAACAAAGACCTATGCTTTATCTGGAAACTGACCTCCCCCTCACAGGCAAGAACAATTACCAGGTCTCAAAAAGGCCAACAAATGGCCTGAAGTGCCAAGGCAAGAGAGGCCTGCATTCTTGTATCAATGGTTTTATCTGGAAAAAGCATAAACCTCAAAGGAGAAACTGATTGATCAGTTGCAACACTTCTGTGAGATAAACGTCCATTATAAAAGAAAGGATTCAAACCTCATACAGAGGCCTCTTTCCCCCTCAACTGCTCGGGGTGTTCTACTCTCACATTGTTCCTGCATTCAGCTTTTCTACTTCTACCAGGGTCTGGCCTCCCTCACTGGAGTTTGTTTCTTATTCTTTCTCTTTGTTTCCCTCTATAATTTATTTTTGTGTCTATTTGGGTTCTTTTGTTACAATGGAACAATTTTACATATATTAGTTCCATAAAAACAGGCAAGAACAATTACCAGGTCTCAAAAAAAGCCAAAAAAATGCCTGAAGTGCCAAGACAAGAGAGGCCTGCATTCTTGTATCAATGGTTTTATCTGGAAAAAGCATAAACCTTTGGGTTCCATAAACAGAAATCTAATTGTGTTCAAAACATGATTTTTTTTTTTAATGGAGATCAAGGTAATCTCTAATGGCAAATAAAAAACACAAGAGCATCGCCTCCCCGTCGGGGAATCGAACCCCGGTCTCCCGCGTGACAGGCGGGGATACTCACCACTATACTAACGAGGAGCTGGCCCTGCTTCTTTGTTATCATAGGTCTTTAGAACTTCAAGCATGTTTGTTTCTTGCAACAGTGGTTTGTGACATTTAGATTGATTTCATAGTAGGTATGAGGTATGAGCCGAAATAGCTCAGTTGGGAGAAGCGTTAGACTGAAGATCTAAAGGTCCCTGGTTCAATCCCGGGTTTCGGCAAAGCTGTTTGAACTGTGTAAATGCAATTTTTGGTTTGTTAACAAAGACCTATGCTTTATCTGGAAACTGACCTCCCCCTCACAGGCAAGAACAATTACCAGGTCTCAAAAAGGCCAACAAATGGCCTGAAGTGCCAAGACAAGAGAGGCCTGCATTCTTGTATCAATGGTTTTATCTGGAAAAAGCATAAACCTCAAAGGAGAAACTGATTGATCAGTTGCAACACTTCTGTGAGATAAACGTCCATTATAAAAGAAAGGATTCAAACCTCATACAGAGGCCTCTTTCCCCCTCAACTGCTCGGGGGGTTCTACTCTCACATTGTTCCTGCATTCAGCTTTTCTACTTCTACCAGGGTCTGGCCTCCCTCACTGGAGTTTGTTTCTTATTCTTTCTCTTTGTTTCCCTCTATAATTTATTTTTTGTGTCTATTTTGGGTTCTTTTGTTACAATGGAACAATTTTACATATATTAGTTCCATAAAAACAGGCAAGAACAATTACCAGGTCTCAAAAAAGCCAACAAAAACGCCTGAAGTGCCAAGACAAGAGAGGCCTGCATTCTTGTATCAATGGTTTTATCTGGAAAAAGCATAAACCTTTGGGTTCCATAAACAGAAATCTAATTGTGTTCAAAAACATGATTTTTTTTTTTTAATGGAGATCAAGGTAATCTCTAATGGCAAATAAAAAACACAAAAGCATCGCCTCCCCGTCGGGGAATCGAACCCCGGTCTCCCGCGTGACAGGCGGGGATACTCACCACTATACTAACGAGGAGCTGGCCCTGCTTCTTTGTTATCATAGGTCTTTAGAACTTCAAGCATGTTTGTTTCTTGCAACAGTGGTTGTGACATTTAGATTGATTTCATAGTAGGTATGAGGTATGAGCCGAAATAGCTCAGTTGGGAGAGCGTTAGACTGAAGATCTAAAGGTCCCTGGTTCAATCCCGGGTTTCGGCAAAGCTGTTTGGACTGTGTAAATGTAATTTTTGGTTTGTTAACAAAGACCTATGCTTTATCTGGAAACTGACCTCCCCTCACAGGCAAGAACAATTACCAGGTCTCAAAAAGGCCAACAAATGGCCTGAAGTGCCAAGACAAGAGCGGCCTGCATTCTTGTATCAATGGTTTTATCTGGAAAAATGCATAAACCTCAAAGGAGAAAACTGATTGATCAGTTGCAACACTTCTGTGAGATAAACGTCCATTATAAAAGAAAGGATTCAAACCTCATACAGAGGCCTCTTTCCCCCTCAACTGCTCGGGGGGTTCTACTCTCACATTGTTCCTGCATTCAGCTTTTCTACTTCTACCAGGGTCTGGCCTCCCTCACTGGAGTTTGTTTCTTATTCTTTCTCTTTGTTTCCCTCTATAATTTATTTTTTGTGTCTATTTTGGGTTCTTTTTGTTACAATGGAACAATTTTACATATATTAGTTCCATAAAAACAGGCAAGAACAATTACCAGGTCTCAAAAAAAGCCAACAAAAACGCCTGAAGTGCCAAGACAAGAGAGGCCTGCATTCTTGTATCAATGGTTTTATCTGGAAAAAGCATAAACCTTTGGGTTCCATAAACAGAAATCTAATTGTGTTCAAAAACATGATTTTTTTTTTTAATGGAGATCAAGGTAATCTCTAATGGCAAATAAAAAACACAAAAGCATCGCCTCCCCGTCGGGGAATCGAACCCCGGTCTCCCGCGTGACAGGCGGGGATACTCACCACTATACTAACGAGGAGCTGGCCCTGCTTCTTTGTTATCATAGGTCTTTAGAACTTCAAGCATGTTTGTTTCTTGCAACAGTGGTTTGTGACATTTAGATTGATTTCATAGTAGGTATGAGGTATGAGCCGAAATAGCTCAGTTGGGAGAGCGTTAGACTGAAGATCTAAAGGTCCCTGGTTCAATCCCGGGTTTCGGCAAAGCTGTTTGGACTGTGTAAATGCAATTTTGGTTTGTTAACAAAGACCTATGCTTTATCTGGAAACTGACCTCCCCCTCACAGGCAAGAACAATTACCAGGTCTCAAAAAAGCCAACAAATGGCCTGAAGTGCCAAGACAAGAGAGGCCTGCATTCTTGTATCATGGGTTTTATCTGGAAAAAGCATAAACCTCAAAGGAGAAACTGATTGATCAGTTGCAACACTTCTGTGAGATAAACGTCCATTATAAAAGAAAGATTCAAACCTCATTCAGAGGCCTCTTTCCCCCCTCAACTGCTCGGGGGGTTCTACTCTCACATTGTTCCTGCATTCAGCTTTTCTACTTCTACCAAGGGTCTGGCCTCCCTCACTGGAGTTTGTTTCTTATTCTTTCTCTTTGTTTCCCTCTATAATTTATTTTTGTGTCTATTTTGGGTTCTTTTGTTATAATGGAACCATTTTACATATATTAGTTCCATAAAAAGAATTCTTATTGTGTTTATGAACTAGAACCTGTTCAATCATTTAAAATCTATTGTGCCATGACTGTTAATGTCCATCTAACATCAGATAAGTTCAAAAAACAAGTTCAAACCTCATTCAGAGGGCATCCGTCCGGGTACTACTCTCACATTGTTCATTCATTTGTCTTTTTCTTATTGTTCCAGGCTCTGTCCTTCCTCACTGGAGTTTGATTCTTATTGTTTCTCTTTGTTTCCCTCTAGAATGTCTGTTTCTTGCAACAGTGGTTGTGACATTTAGATTGATTTCATAGTCCATTGAGATGTGAACTAAAGTCAATTGTGCCTTACTAATTATATTTCTTCACTGAATTTATTAAGCCAAATCCTCATTTAATAAGCAATCCACTTATTTAGCACACAATATCAGATAATATCTTCTGTTTAGGCATGAGCAAAAAACCCAACTGTGGAAGGCAGGCCCTTGTACATGAATAAACACCTAGTGCCAAGTGAAAGGGCTACAAGGTATGAGCCGAAATAGCTCAGTTGGGAGAGCGTTAGACTGAAGATCTAAAGGTCCCTGGTTCAATCCCGGGTTTCGGCAAAGCTCTTTGGGACTGTGTACATGCAATTTTTGGTTTGTTAAAGACCTACGCTTATCTGGAATTGACCTCCTCCTCACAGGCAAGAACAATTACCAGGTCTCAAAAAAGCCAAAAAATGGCCTGAGAGTGCCAAGACAAGAGAGGCCTGCATTCTTGTATCAATGGTTTTATCTGGAAAAAGCATAAACCTTTGGGGTTCATAAACAGAAATCTAATTGTGTTCAAAACATGATTTTTTTTTAATGGAGATCAAGGTAATCTCTAATGGCAAATAAAAACACAAGAGCATCGCCTTCCCGTCGGGAATCGAACCCCGGTCTCCCGCATGACAGGCGGGGATACTCTACCAAGTATACTAACGAGGAGCTGGCCCTGCTTCTTTGTATCATAGGTTCTTTAGAACTTCAAGCATGTTTGTTCTTGCACAGTGGTTTGTGACATTTAGATTGATTCATAGTAGGTATGAGGTATGAGCCGAAATAGCTCAGTTGGGTGAGCGCTAGACTGAAGATCTAAAGGTCCCTGGTTCAATCCCGGGTTTCGGCAAAGCTGTTTGGACTGTGTAAATGCAATTTTTGGTTTGTTAACAAAGACCTATGCTTTATCTGGAAACTGACCTCCCCCTCACAGGCAAGAACAATTACCAGGTCTCAAAAAGGCCAACAAATGGCCTGAAGTGCCAAGGCAAGAGAGGCCTGCATTCTTGTATCAATGGTTTTATCTGGAAAAAGCATAAACCTCAAAGGAGAAACTGATTGATCAGTTGCAACACTTCTGTGAGATAAACGTCCATTATAAAAGAAAGGATTCAAACCTCATACAGAGGCCTCTTTCCCCCTCAACTGCTCGGGGGGTTCTACTCTCACATTGTTCCTGCATTCAGCTTTTCTACTTCTACCAGGGTCTGGCCTCCCTCACTGGAGTTTGTTTCTTATTCTTTCTCTTTGTTTCCCTCTATAATTTATTTTTTGTGTCTATTTTGGGTTCTTTTGTTACAATGGAACAATTTTACATATATTAGTTCCATAAAAACAGGCAAGAACAATTACCAGGTCTCAAAAAGCCAACAAAAACGCCTGAAGTGCCAAGACAAGAGAGGCCTGCATTCTTGTATCAATGGTTTTATCTGGAAAAAGCATAAACCTTTGGGTTCCATAAACAGAAATCTAATTGTGTTCAAAAACATGATTTTTTTTTTTAATGGAGATCAAGGTAATCTCTAATGGCAAATAAAAAACACAAAAGCATCGCCTCCCCGTCGAGGGAATCGAACCCCGGTCTCCCGCGTGACAGGCGGGGATACTCACCACTATACTAACGAGGAGCTGGCCCTGCTTCTTTGTTATCATAGGTCTTTAGAAACTTCAAGCATGTTTGTTTCTTGCAACAGTGGTTTGTGACATTTAGATTGATTTCATAGTAGGTATGAGGTATGAGCCGAAATAGCTCAGTTGGGAGAGCGTTAGACTGAAGATCTAAAGGTCCCTGGTTCAATCCCGGGTTTCGGCAAAGCTGTTTGGACTGTGTAAATGTAATTTTTGGTTTGTTAACAAAGACCTATGCTTTATCTGGAAACTGACCTCCCCCTCACAGGCAAGAACAATTACCAGGTCTCAAAAAGGCCAACAAATGGCCTGAAGTGCCAACACAAGAGCGGCCTGCATTCCTGTATCAATGGTTTTATCTGGATAAGCATAAACCTCAAAGGAGAAACTGATTGATCAGTTGCAACACTTCTGTGAGATAAACGTCCATTATAAAAGAAAGGATTCAAACCTCATACAGAGGCCTCTTTCCCCCTCAACTGCTCGGGGGGTTCTACTCTCACATTGTTCCTGCATTCAGCTTTTCTACTTCTACCAGGGTCTGGCCCTCCCTCACTGGAGTTTTGTTTCTTATTCTTTCTCTTTGTTTCCCTCTATAATTTATTTTTTGTGTCTATTTTGGGTTCTTTTGTTACAATGGAACAATTTTACATATATTAGTTCCATAAAAACAGGCAAGAACCAATTACCAGGTCTCAAAAAAGCCAACAAAAACGCCTGAAGTGCCAAGACAAGAGAGGCCTGCATTTCTTGTATCAATGGTTTTATCTGGAAAAGCATAAACCTTTGGGTTCCATAAACAGAAATCTAATTGTGTTCAAAAACATGATTTTTTTTTTTTAATGGAGATCAAGGTAATCTCTAATGGCAAATAAAAAACACAAAAGCATCGCCTCCCCGTCGGGGAATCGAACCCCGGTCTCCCGCGTGACAGGCGGGGATACTCACCACTATACTAACGAGGAGCTGGCCCTGCTTCTTTGTTATCATAGGTCTTTAGAACTTCAAGCATGTTTGTTTCTTGCAACAGTGGTTTGTGACATTTAGATTGATTTCATAGTAGGTATGAGGGGTGAGCCGAAATAGCTCAGTTGGGAGAGCGTTAGACTGAAGATCTAAAGGTCCCTGGTTCAATCCCGGGTTTCGGCAAAGCTGTTTGGACTGTGTAAATGTAATTTTTGGTTTGTTAACAAAGACCTATGCTTTATCTGGAAACTGACCTCCCCCTCACAGGCAAGAACAATTACCAGGTCTCAAAAAGGCCAACAAATGGCCTGAAGTGCCAAGACAAGAGCGGCCTGCATTCTTGTATCAATGGTTTTATCTGGAAAAAGCATAAACCTCAAAGGAGAAACTGATTGATCAGTTGCAACACTTCTGTGAGATAAACGTCCATTATAAAAGAAAGGATTCAAACCTCATACAGAGGCCTCTTTCCCCCTCAACTGCTCGGGGGGGTTCTACTCTCACATTGTTCCTGCATTCAGCTTTTCTACTTCTACCAGGGTCTGGCCTCCCTCACTGGAGTTTGTTTCTTATTCTTTCTCTTTGTTTCCCTCTATAATTTATTTTTTGTGTCTATTTTGGGTTCTTTTGTTACAATGGAACAATTTTACATATATTAGTTCCATAAAAACAGGCAAGAACAATTTACCAGGTCTCAAAAAGCCAACAAAACGCCTGAAGTGCCAAGACAAGAGAGGCCTGCATTCTTGTATCAATGGTTTTATCTGGAAAAAAGCATAAACCTTTGGGTTCCATAAACAGAAATCTAATTGTGTTCAAAACATGATTTTTTTTTTTAATGGAGATCAAGGTAATCTCTAATGGCAAATAAAAAACACAAAGAGCATCGCCTCCCCGTCGGGGAATCGAACCCCGGTCTCCCGCGTGACAGGCGGGGATACTCACCACTATACTAACGAGGAGCTGGCCCCTGCTTCTTTGTTATCATAGGTCTTTAGAACTTCAAGCATGTTTGTTTCTTGCAACAGTGGTTTGTGACATTTAGATTGATTTCATAGTAGGTATGAGGTATGAGCCGAAATAGCTCAGTTGGGAGAGCGTTAGACTGAAGATCTAAAGGTCCCTGGTTCAATCCCGGGTTTCGGCAAAGCTGTTTGGAATGTTTGTAAATGCAATTTTTTTGGTTTTTGTTAACAAAGACCTATGCTTTATCTGGAAACTGACCTCCCCTCCCCTCACAGGCAAGAACAATTACCAGGTCTCAAAAAGCCAACAAATGGCCTGACAGTGCCAAGACAAGAGAGGCCTGCTGCATTCTTGTATTCATGGTTTTATCTGGAAAAAGCATAAACCTCAAAGGAGAAACTGATTGATCAGTTGCAACACTTCTGTGAGATAAACGTCCATTATAAAAGAAAGGATTCAAACCTTCATTACAGAGGCCTCTTTCCCCCTCAACTGCTCGGGGGTGTTCTACTCTCACATTGTTCCTGCATTCAGCTTTTCTACTTCTACCAGGGTCTGGCCTCCCTCACTGGAGTTGTTTCTTATTCTTCTCTTTTGTTTCCCTCTATAATTTATTTTTTGTGTCTGATTTTTGGGTTCTTTTGTTACAATGAACAATTTTACATATATTAGTTCCATAAAAACAGGCTAAGAACAATTACCAGGTCTCAAAAAAGCCAACAAAAACGCCTGACTGAAGTGCCAAGACAAGAGAGGCCTGCATTCTTGTATCAATGGTTTTATCTGGAAAAAGCAATAAACCTTTGGGTTCCATAAACAGAAATCTAATTGTGTTTCAAAAACATGATTTTTTTTTTAATGGAGATCAAGGTAATCTCTAATGGCCAATAAAAAACACAAAGCATCGCCTCCCCGTCGGGGAATCGAACCCCGGTCTCCCGCGTGACAGGCGGGATACTCACCACTATAATAACGAGGAGCTGGCCCCTGCTTCTTTGTTATCATAGGTCTTTAGAACTTCAAGCATGTTTGTTTCTTGCAACAGTGGTTTGCTGACATTTAGATTGATTTCATAGTAGGTATGAGGTATGAGCCGAAATAGCTCAGTTGGGAGAGCGTTAGACTGAAGATCTAAGGTCCCTGGTTCAATCCCGGGTTTCGGCAAAGCTGTTTGGACTGTGTAAATGTAATTTTGGTGTTTGTTAACAAAGACCTATGCTTTATGGAAACTGACCTCCCCCTCACAGGCAAGAACAATTACCAGGTCTCAAAAGGGCCAACAAATGGCCTGAAGTGCCAAGACAAGAGAGGCCTGCATTCTTGTATCAATGGTTTATCTGGAAAAAGCATAAACCTCAAAGGAGAAACTGATTGATCAGTTGCAACACTTCTGTGAGATAAACGTCCATTATAAAAGAAAGGATTCAAACCTCATACAGAGGCCTCTTTCCCCTCAATGCTCGGGGGGGTTCTACTCTCACATTGTTCCTGCATTCAGCTTTTCTACTTCTACCAGGGTCTGGCCTCCCTCATGGAGTTTGTTTCTTATTCTTTCTCTTGTTTCCCTCTATAATTTATTTTTTGTGTCTATTTGGGTTCTTTTGTTACAATGGAACAATTTTACATATATTAGTTCCATAAAAACAGGAAGAACAATTACCAGGTCTCAAAAAAGCCAACAAAAACGCCTGAAGTGCCAAGACAGAGAGGCCTGCATTTTGTATCAATGGTTTATCTGGAAAAAGCATAAACCTTTGGGTTCCATAACAGAAATCTAATTGTGTTCAAAAACATGATTTTTTTTTTTAATGGAGATCAAGGTAAATCTCTAATGGCAAATAAAAAAACACAAAGCATCGCCTCCCCGTCGGGGAATCGAACCCCGGTCTCCCGCGTGACAGGCGGGGATACTCACCACTATACTAACGAGGAGCTGGCCCTGCTTCTTTGTTATCATAGGTCTTTAGAACTTCAAGCATGTTTGTTTCTTGCAACAGTGGTTTGTGACATTTAGATTGATTTCATAGTAGGTATGAGGTATGAGCCGAAATAGCTCAGTTGGGAGAGCGTTAGACTGAAGATCTAAAGGTCCCTGGTTCAATCCCGGGTTTCGGCAAAGCTGTTTGGACTGTGTAAATGTAATTTTTGGTTTGTTAACAAAGACCTATGCTTTATCTGGAAACTGACCTCCCCCTCACAGGCAAGAACAATTACCAGTCTCAAAAAGGCCAACAAATGGCCTGAAGTGCCAAGCAAGAGAGGCCTGCATTCTTGTATCAATGGTTTTATCTGGAAAAAGCATAAACCTCAAAGGAGAAAGAAACTGATTGATCAGTTGCAACACTTCTGTGAGATAAACGCCATTATAAAAGAAAGGATTCAACCTCATACAGAGGCATCTTTCCCCCTCAACTGCTCGGGGGGTTCTACTCTCACATTGTTCTGCATTCAGCTTTTCTACTTCTACCAGGTCTGGCCTCCCTCACTGGAGTTTGTTTCTTATTCTTTCTCTTTGTTTCCCTCTATAATTATTTTTTGTGTCTTTTGGGTTCTTTTGTACAATGGAACAATTTTACTATTATTAGTTCCATAAAAAAACAGCAGAAAAACAATTACCAGGTCTCAAAAAAGCCACAAAAACGCCCGTGAAGTGCCAAGACAAGAGAGGCCTGCATTCTTGTATCAATGGTTTTATCTGGAAAAAGCATAAACCTTTGGGTTCCATAAACAGAAATCAATTGTGTTCAAAAACATTTTTTTTTTTTAATGGAGATCAAGGTAATCTCTAATGGCAAATAAAAAACACAAAAGCATCGCCTCCCCGTCGGGAATCGAACCCCGGTCTCCCGCGTGACAGGCGGGGATACTCACCACTATACTAACGAGGAGCTGGCCCTGCTTCTTTGTTATCATAGGTCTTTAGAACTTCAAGCATGTTTGTTCTTGCAACAGTGGTTTGTGACATTTAGATTGATTTCATAGTAGGTATGGTGAGCCGAAATAGCTCAGTTGGGAGAGCGTTAGATGAAGATCTAAGGTCCCTGGTTCAATCCGGGTTTCGGCAAGCTGTTTGGACTGTGTAAATGTAATTTTTTGGTTTGTTAACAAAGACCTATGCTTATCTGGAAACTGACCTCCCCTCAAGGCAAGAAGAACATTACCAGTCTCAAAAAGGCCAACAAATGGCCTGAGTGCCAACACAAGAGCGGCCTGCATTCTTGTATCAATGGTTTTATCTGGAAAAAAGCATAAACCTCAAAGGAGAACTGATTGATCAGTTGCAACACTTCTGTGAGATAACGTCCATTAAAGAAGGATTCAAACCTCATACAGAGGCCTCTTTCCCCCTCAACTGCTCGGGGGGTTCTACTCTCACATTGTTCCTGCATTCAGCTTTTCTACTTCTACCAGGGTCTGGCCTCCCTCACTGGAGTTTTGTTTCTTATTCTTTCTCTTTGTTTCCCTCTATAATTTATTTTTTGTGTCTATTTTGGGTTCTTTTGTTACAATGGAACAATTTTACATATATTAGTTCCATAAAAACAGGCAAGAACAATTACCAGGTCTAAAAAAGCCAACAAAACGCCTGAAGTGCCAAGACAAGAGAGGCCTGCATTCTTGTATCAATGGTTTTTATCTGGAAAAAAGCTATAAACCTTTGGGTTCCATAAACAGAAATCTAATTGTGTTCAAAAACATGATTTTTTTTTTTTAATGGAGATCAAGAGGTAATCTCTAATGGCAATAAAAAAACACAAAAGCATCGCCTCCCCGTCGGGGAATCGAACCCCGGTCTCCCGCGTGACAGGCGGGGATACTCACCACTATACTAACGAGGAGCTGGCCCTGCTTCTTTGTTATCATAGGTCTTTAGAACTTCAAGCATGTTTGTTTCTTGCAACAGTGGTTTGTGACATTTAGATTGATTTCATAGTAGGTATGAGGGGTGAGCCGAAATAGCTCAGTTGGGAGAGCGTTAGACTGAAGATCTAAAGGTCCCTGGTTCAATCCCGGGTTTCGGCAAAGCTGTTTGGACTGTGTAAATGCAATTTTTGGTTTGTAACAAAGACCTATGCTTTATCTGGAAACTGACCTCCCCCTCACAGCAAGAACAATTACCAGGTCTCAAAAGGCCAACAAATGGCCTGAAGTGCCAAGACAAGAGAGGCCTGCATTCTTGTATCAATGGTTTTTATCTGGAAAAAGCATAAACCTCAAAGGAGAAACTGATTGATCAGTTGCAACACTTCTGTGAGATAAACGTCCATTATAAAAGAAAGGATTCAAACCTCATACAGAGGCCTCTTTCCCCTCAACTGCTCGGGGGTTTCTACTCTACATTGTTCCCTGCATTCAGCTTTTTTCTACTTCTACCAGGGTCTGGCCTCCCTCACTGGAGTTTGTTTTCTTATTCTTTCTCTTTGTTTCCCTCTATAATTTATTTTTTGTGTCTATTTTGGGTTCTTTTGTTACAATGGAACAATTTTACATATATTAGTTCCATAAA
>NW_021629866.1:0-22500 GCF_900700375.1 Denticeps clupeoides
TGCAGCACGAATCTGCCGACATTCGCGAGTAAAACTCGCGGCTTGGTCTTTAAAGCCGCACGCACATGGACCAGCGCCGCGCCCCGACGGTTTGTGAATGAATTGTCGGGCCACGCCCCGTTCCTCACCCGCGCCAGTGCATGTTGCCGAAGGGGCGACTGGCCACACCCCCTGGCCGACGCGGCGTCCAATGAAAAGGCGCCACGTAAGAGGCGTGTTGCGTAAGCGTGAGCGAGCGGCCGCACGTTTGAACGGACAGTCACACCGTGCAGACGGCGGGGCGGGGAAATGGTTAAAAGATATATTGTGTAATTAGGAGCACATTGTCTCGGCATAAAGCACAGACGTGACCTTTTAATACCGCGATGACTGCAGATAACGTGCAGGATATACACGTAGTATTTACTGAGACCGTGTATGTAAAAACGTGCTTTGTTACGGAATCATAGCAAGCTTATAACTTACATGTAACTAGGATTAAATTAAGTTAAAGTCTTGTCCCTAGAATATGTAACATCTGTAAATTCTGTCATATATCTTTTAAATACATATTTTTTCTCTGTTACATTGACTGCAGGCGCCACCCCTGCGATGGTAGTTGGGTCAGCACTTGGAAACTTCCACGGCCTTTCTGTTCAGTTCATACCTTTTTCTGATTTAAAGCACACGTGCCTAATAAAAAGTGTCACATAGCATGAAACATAGTAAGAATATTTTCCACATTTTAGTCCACCTGCTGTAACTCACACACATGGTGAGTGTTTCTCCTGTGTTTTAGTACATTTCCCACTTGTGGGACTAATAAAGGATAATTTATCTTATCTTATCTTATCTTATCTTATCTTATCTTATCTTATCTTATCTTATCTTATCTTCTAGAAAGGTCTCTGGTTGTAGGCCTGCACCTGAGCAGCTTTTGTAAATGCTACTGTCACTAGAGGGCGCTGCGTTTACACCTTGTGCCCAACACCGTCATGGGCCTCAATTATGTAATTGATTGCTGGTGCTTTACATCTTTATATTCCTCGGTTTTTCATTCACTTTAACCCAGAATGAATGAAACAGAAATTATTTTGGTTGAACATTCCTCTATCCTGTTACCATGCTCTCTTGCTTTCTAACTTGCTCTCATTCTCTTGCTTACATTTACATTTACATTTATGGCATTTATCAGGCGCCCTTATCCAGAGCGACTTACAATCAGTATTTACAGGGACAGTCCCCCCCTGGAGCAACTTAGGGTTAAGTGTCTTGCTCAGGGACACAATGGTAGTAAGTGGGATTTGAACCTGGGTCTCCTGGTTCATAGCGAGTGTGTTACCCACTAGGCTACTACCACCCTTGCTCTCACTGTCCCGCTCACCCTGCCATTCTGCCAACTTGGTCCAAATAATACAAAAGCAACGTGGGTGCTCTATTACAGTTCCTCTTTACTTTTTACCTACAAACACCAATCTGCGGGGAAATCCACGCAAGCCAAGTTTTAGTTGAAAATGCCTGTGGTCCAGATTGAATCGGTCAGTTTACATCCATTGTAATGGCTTCACATATTCTGTCACCCCCCCTTTTCCCATTCTATTATTCTCCGCTTTTGCCACCCTCTCTTCATTCCACCCACCTGCCCCCACTCTCTCTTTCTCTCCAACTCACTCTCGATTTGCCCAGCGATGAAAACTGAGGTCCGCTGTCATCCGAATATTCCCCCCTCTTTCTGTCTTTTTATGTTTTGGAGTAAGAACTTGTGCAACTTGTGTGTTTTTTTCCTGGCCGTGCCATATCTGAGCATCCTTCACACGCTGGACCTGAGTGGCTCTTGCGTTCATAGGGCTTTAAGTTCTCTTTGAAGAGCAGTGTGAGCTTGCGGTGCTGTACTGCTGCATGGTTTAGCTTGGACCCGAGCTCCTTTCTAGCAGTTTCCGCAGCTTCTCTTCTCCTCCTCTCATTACTCATATGGGACAGTGAGTATGGACTATTTTTTGATGTCAGTCTTTTTGTTGCTCCTGCTATGGCAATGTGCAAGCTGCAAGGTGGCTGGTAAGAGTATGATGAACCTTTCCAATACTACAGTCAAAATTAAAAGAGTGCAATAATAATCAAACACAGTGAAAGAATTGTAGTTCGTCGTGCATTAATCATATCAACTATAATTTCACATTGAAGTGTATTGTTGTTTTCTGGTTTCAGAAAAAACCCTGGACATACTCAGGTAAAATCCAGTTTTTGTAATTAACACACTATCATGCCTGTTAGATTTTATATCTTTTCTTGGTATCGATTTATGAAGTGCCATGCATTGCTGCAATCTCAATATGATGAACTTTTTAAGCATTGGAACTGCGTAAACACCGAAGGAGATCTATGTTGTGGCAAACATGCACTCTGATCCGATTGTACGTCATACTATAGAAGTACGTATAGAGTTTATGTCACATTCTCTCCGTTTACCATCTAAACCAGCGTTCTATTCTGTTGAAAAGAATACTTTGCCCAGATGGATAGATAGGTGGATGCCTGGCATCCGTAGTAACTGGTTCACCTCTTGAAATCTTTGCTTTTTAAACAGATACGGTGCTCATGTGCTCTAGTAAAGATGGTTACTGATCGGCATCACGCCGGATTTTCGTGTAGTTTTGTTTTTGTTTCGTATTCGCCGCAACACGTGAGCGGCAGAATGGCAGACACCGGAATACGTTTCTCACCGTGTCATGGTGATTGCCTTGGCAACAGCAGAGCTCTAGGACAAAGTTTTCTCCTTTTTTGGGGTGGGGGGGTTGTCAGAAAGGCGTATGAGTGCCTGTCCTGATGAGGGTTAGGACACCGCTGCTGAGCCCTAAGTATGCAAAGCAATGCTTGTCTGGGTCCGTTGTCCTCTCTGTGTCTCTCTGTCACAACACTCACACCTACGCATACGGTAAAGTAATTACATCTGGACATAACTGCAATATACACATTGTCCAAATGCAACATTTCATTCCTATAATGGGTAAAAACTGAACTGTAATTACTGAAATCTTCCAGGCAAAAATCTGTGATTTCTTTACATTGTTCTATTGATGCTGGTTCTCGCCACCGTCTCCTTCTGACCTCTGCAGTAGCAAATCCTCTGTAAGACCCCTCTGTTGTCGCTCTGGGGGCGTGTGTATGTACTCTGCCCTGTGATCTTCTCAGCTTCAATAACGTGGTGCCCCATCCAACATGCATGACTAGGCTCTGAACACCATACTGTACACTAGTCTTCAGGCTCACTCATGCTGCTCACAACAGTTTTTATTCACGCTCATGGATGCGATAATGCTTAATCAGGCTGAAGGACTGAACTCCACAGTACTTCTTCACAACATCCATACGCACTCGAATACTTCTCAAGCGCAGTGTACTACCAATCAAAAACACACACTCTACAAAGCATAGGCTTCTGTGTGTCACACTAATCTTGTACTCTTCTCTCTCAGGGGCACGTGGGTCAGTCTGAATGGTTAGAGTTATTTCCAGATTGTGGGGGTTCTGACCAGTCACCCATCGACATAGACAGCACACAAACCAAGTATGAGCCTAAGCTGGCCGCCAGTGAGACCACTGGGGTACAACCAACACGGACATGAGCCATTTACTCTCTTTAACAATGGCCATACAGGTATGTGGCGATGATCATATATGATCATATATGCCTTACTTCCTGGTTTTTAATATGAAAAATAAAAAATATATATACCTTTTACTTACTTCTGTTTTATTAATTTAGTTTAAATGATTTTGTCCACCAGTGGAAATTCCCTTGCCTTCCTGGATGGGTGTTGCTGGTTTACCATGGCAGTGTAGTGCTGTTCAGCTGCACCTTCACTGGGGTAATCCAATGGGTGTTGCCACAGGGAGTGAACACACCATCAATGGGCGCAGTGCTGCAGCTGAGGTGGGTGCGAGTGTGGGTTTTCATTGTGGGTTCAGGCATGTCTATGCTTTTTCATACAATACAAACATAAAGCGCTCTCTTCCCTTCGCTGTCTCACACACACACACACACACACACACACCCACACACGGGGACAACAGGGACAAGTTTGATCTGTCTACTTACTTGATTTGTGAAAATGATAAAACGTTTGTAAAATCACGGCTTCATTTAAATATAACAGGTTAAAATGTATCAGGCTGAGTTATTATAACCATTAATTGGTTAAAATGTTGGTCGTTGAAAGAACTAGTTAATTTTAATTGATAGCTGGGTTTCACAGATAAAACACTTCAATGATCCTGTACATTCTCCTCTTGTATATGGATGCCAACGGAGTGGCTGAGAAGGTGATAGAAGGTAGTAGAAGGTGGCAAAGGTATGAGTGAACACATGATGAGATTATTACTGCGGCAGGGGAAATGTAGGGAAACAGACAAATATTCACTTTCAGTCTGAACATGCTGAATGCACTAATTCTGATTTAACCTCAATCTCATTCACACTATCTGATGGCCTCGCTCCCTCTCTTTCCCAGTCCCCCTATCTAGTGAAAACTTTGCAAAAAGCCACAGTTTGCTTAGTCACAATAAGGGGATTTGTGGAAGATTAAGTGGGAGTATGAGTCCCCCGACACGTCTCTTTCTCATTTATAATGTCATGTGTTGTTCCACATGCATGCAGCTGTTCAAGCAAGAAGACATGCTAATATCTTTTTTTTTACCTTCTGACCCCTCAGCTTCACATTGTTCATTATAATTCAGAGTTGTATGTCAACATGTCAATGGCCAAGATGCAACGAGATGGCCTAGCAGTGCTGGGAGTCCTAATAGAGGTAGTGTCCTGCTGTCAATACTATAGTATGGAATGAATTATTGCAATAGCTGCAATAGCTGCTCCTGAAAACAAAAAAACCCTGTTTTGTACATATATACAAATGAGTTCATAAAATGCCACACACAGAACAACAATATGTACAGAGCAAAGTAAGTCTTTGAAATGGGGAATTGTTGGAATTTGTGCAGAAATGTACATTTTATTCTAAACATGTGTTCTTTCCAGCTCATGGTCATATTCTCATAGTAAACAAAGTTTTCCTTAAAGAGTAGCTCATCAGACACACATGACAGAGACCAGCTTTAAAGGCTAGCTCTAATCTGAATCAATAATACACAGTTTCTTTAAGCGTTTGTCTTGAGAACCTTCTTTCCACTTTGGAAATTGTACTTTTGTGGTATTCAGGATAGTCACTTAAAAGTTACATTTTTTCAATTGATGACCTCTACAAAAGACAAAAGGTGCTAACCATCAACCATGGTCTTGTCAATGAGGTCAATTTAATTTTAGAAATAGTCCACCTTCATTTATCCAGTAGATGTGCAAAGGAAACAATGAATGTGAATGAAACTTTTACAGGCTCATCCTCGAGAGTGAAGTGCACACGTTAAAAGGTCACGTTCATTTATCACCTCTCTGTTTTCTCCCAGTCAGGCGAAGAAACCAACCAGGGCTATGCTAATATCATCAACTACTTGGGAAGAATAAAACATGCAGGTGTGAGGTTTCTACTTGTCATATTTGATTTATTTGTTGGACATCTTGCATTAATGCATTAAACACATAGCATGCCGGGATAAAGTTAACAGGTGTAAACATGATCTCTCACTCTCTGGTAGGGCAGAAAGTGGCCATCCCTGCTTTCGATATCCGGGCTCTGTTACCAAAAGACCTGGGACGGTACTTCCGGTACAACGGGTCCCTGACCACCCCACCCTGCTACCAGAGTGTCCTGTGGACCGTCTTTCAGGAGACAGTGATGATCTCTGAAACACAGGTATACATTAGGACAATGTTTGGTGGGGTGAAAGGCATGGCAGTACATCTGCAGGTCTTACTTCAGTTGGCTTGTGTCTCTCGTCTTCTCTCAGCTAATGAAGCTGGAGACTGTGCTGTATTCCAGCACGACAGAAGAAAGCGGAGA
Organism: Denticeps clupeoides; assembly: GCF_900700375.1. NCBI lineage: Eukaryota > Metazoa > Chordata > Actinopteri > Clupeiformes > Denticipitidae > Denticeps > Denticeps clupeoides. The sequence continues at coordinate 5,931 of NW_021629866.1, forward strand.
GGACTGCACTCCAGGACAACTACCGCACCACCCAGCCACTCAACCAGCGGACGTCCTTGCATCCTTTAGAAAGGTCACCACTGGACCACCGTCCCTTCTGGATGTTACTGCACAACCATATATATTCATACGGAGCACTTGAGAGGATTGGGAATCACTAACATTCAACATAATTACTCACACTTTTCTTCGATCAAATGACTAACGTGCTGTGATCCAGTAGTAAAATTCCTATTATAAACAAGAACACACATGCACACATTCATCGCACAAAGCGCGAGTGGGAAAATGACGCGATGGCTTCAGTTTAGTTTTCTGCGCTGTTATGTGTTGGATGATTAATTCCCCAAAATCCTCCTTGTCCTGAACACAGCAACTTTTGTTATCACGTGACTCAGTGGGAAAGGAGGCTGAGAGAACAGAGCGGAGGCGAACAGAGAACAAAAGTGTGTGTATGTGTGTGTGTTGTGTGTGTGTGTGTGTGAGAGAGACAGGGAAAGAGAGCGGGGTGGGAAAAAGAGAAACAGAACGAAAGAATTAGCAGTGAATGCAGCCGGGATAATGAGACTATACCAAATTGGAAAAATAAATGTTGGCAACCAACTTCCATTATGCACTCTCTATTTCTTCCCACTTCTTCTCACATGCCTTTTCATATGTTTTTGAGGACCTAAAGTAGACTGTTTCATGGAATATAAATGTTTAACCTCCTCTATGTAATAAAAGCTTCTCTAATCTAACACTAATCTCACCGCTTAATGACCAAAAACTAATCTTTTAGGTTCAAATATGTTCAATTAACATTTTTTCCCACTGATCAACTTTGTGAGGATTAAACTGCGCAAAACACCAGCAACTTTAGTCAGTTGAGTTAGTAAGACTGAACAATTTGAAGATTGCATTTTTATTTGAGTGGCAGATGCATGTCTAACTTTACCTGTTTCTTCTTTACCAGACAGCAAAGTTTTCTCCGCGGGTAAGGCCTGCCTTTCTCCAACACCATCTTTCATTCAAAGCCTCCATTCCTGCTGCCTGATGATATGCGTGTGACCAGTCGTAAATAATTCGTCTGTTTCAGGTGAGATATCTGCCATCGTGGTCGGCAGTCTGTGTGGTTGTGTGGGCCTGGCACTCATCATTCGATTCATAGTGAAGACCATTCGGTGGGTTATTTTCACCTCTCCGCTCAGATATAATCTGAAGATTACATTTCTTCTCGCCACAGTGCTATTACCAAAGCATTTTCCCGCAATAATTGTAATAATCATTTCAGAATCATGTCTAATAGAGTTGTTATCAGCTACAGATGTAATAGATGATGGTTATAACATAGAATATTCTGATTTTATGTTGATCATGTTCCTGGTCACATGATTTTTTGTCTCCTGGATATGACAGCTCGACATCGAGCTGGGACGTCCTCCCCAGTGTCAGACCGGCTCCTCAGCCCAGGTCGATCTTCAGTTTTTCTGTCCTCTAACCGCTTGTCCCTTCACTCTAACTTCCCTCCCTGCAAACACTTTAAATTAGACATTCCAGCGTCACATGTTCTACAATCAGATCTTGATCCCAGCAGCTGTAATCTTTCCTGCCCTCTCTCTGCACATAGAACATCCACCATCCATCAGGTCTGGGAATGTTGATGTCGGTAGTTCCTCCTAAGCATGACGTGTGCTTTACGAATATTATCATACAGCAATATGTGAAAAACTCTCATTAGCAAGTCAAGTCAAAATAGTTGTCAACAACATGGCTAACAGCTACTGTTCTTTACTAATACATATTTTTGTACAACAAGTCATAAAAATATTCAAGAGGTTTTAGAATTTTCGTTCTCATGAGGATTCAGAATGAAATCCTTCAATTGGCAAAGAAATGCCAAATGCCCTGCAATTATTAATAATGAGATAACTAACCAGTATGTAAAGAAGTGTTCATGTTTTGGGGCAGTGGTGGCCCAGCAGGTAAGGAAGTGGACCCGTAATCAGAAGGTCGTAGCGCCCTCTAACGTTCACACTGTGTCATTGCAGCTTTACTGATTAAAGCAGCCAGCAACCAGTCTTATTGTCATAGACCGTAATAGCACACAATCATCATGGTTCATGGATAAGGGCGTCTAAATGCTGTGAATGACATCATGTGCAATATAATACTTTAATATTGTTTTTTTTTATACTCACTTTCAGAACCACTGACAAGGAAACTCCCAAAAACCTGAAACGGATGTTAAGATGACTGCTGAACCGGGCAGAAACGAACCTGCTCCCCAGATCCGGGATTTTCTAATGCTGAATTTCAGATTTCTGTATGAATTAGAGTCCGAGTGACGGACACTGCATCCTTCTTTCTTTCTTTACTGTGAAGGTGTATTACCTTTATGTTTACATCTCCTTTTCACACCAGAAAAAAGCATGTCTGTTTTTCCTGTTGTCTGACGTGAGTTTAGTTTTTGCTCTGTTTAAACAATGCATTTATGCATATTAATAAATTCATGAATGCAACCATAATTTGTGTAACATGAATAATACCCTAATTATCATTAGAAGTAAGATATTTTTAGTTCTCCTAAATGTATAATATAATCCAGAAGTGATATGAAAGCAAGATGTAAAGCATTTACAAGACATCATTGCGAATGCTGTTTCTCTCCACAATGCACAGAATTCTCTAGAATCGTATTGCTCACAAAAACTCTTCTCTTGTGGTTTAGCTTTAAGGTGGCATTACTTTTAAATGAGCCTTTATTGGTATTAAGCATAAAGCCAATCCTTTTCCAGACCATCACTGGGTTCCGCATTTGGTCCCCATGCCTCATGGTCCTCATCACACTCTTGTAAATTAGGAGAGGACATTTTGAGACACATCAGTGGACTTGCATGGGGTAGAGATACATACACAGTCAAATACCTGGTGTAAATGTACAATATGGTATTATGACACCGTGTAAAAAGGTGACACTACTGTACTGGTGTACAGTACACAACTGGGACTAGAAAAACTTTTGCCTAAATATTGCCTCATACCATTCAGCCTTTGTCCATAAAGAACCACGACAAGATAAATCATTCATGAAACATTTTACAAACAGGAAATGTTCACCATGAGTTTCTGCTGAAAGCACGAAAATAAAATTAGAGAAGTGGGAATAAGGTGAAACCCACCATTTTGGTCCAGATGTATTGAGACGCGAACAGAGAAGGACTCAACACAGCATCATGGTAACAGTATATTTCATTTATACGTTTACTCATCTTTACTGAAGCCTGTACAGTGATGTTGACTTTACTGAATGCATAGATCATGCAGGATTTCTGTTATTTTCCTGTAAAGGTGTCACCCACGTATGCAAAATGAATTATAATCAAATTTAGATTTTGAAAATTTGATTATAATCAAAATGAACAACGAATATCATGGTGTGAAATCTGTTTCAGGGCTGTGCAAACAATTTGGGGCATTGCTATTTTAACTAATTCTAATTAATCAGGTTTTATGGACTTTCTTCGTAACAAACGGTATTTAGAGCATTTTTGTCAATTCTGCCGCACCTTCAGGTTTCTGGAATGATGACTTTCACTGCTCTTCATTTCATCTTTGGCCTTTTCCTGCTAATGGAAGCCAAGGCCAATGTGAGGCACAATATGTACCCATGCAAACCTTCCAACAGGAGCAGAGCACACGACACCTTCCTGAAGCGGCATCTGCACAGAGATGCCCCCACCTCCCTCAACCACACGCACTGGCACATATTCATAAAGGAGCAGCGATTCTGTCAGCGCCACACACAGTCGTTCCTTCCTCAGAGCCAGGAAGAGCAGGTGAAGAGCGTTTGTTCGGAATCCGGTGGTTTCATACACTCTGACAACATGTGCATCAGCAAAAAAACCGTTCTCCCTTCATCACAGCTCGCATCAACACAACAACCTGCTCAATCCTCACTGTTCAGAAGGAGACCAAACACCTCCTTCTGTCATGTGACAAGATCGAAGGCAGATGTGTACCGGTCCACTTTCAGGGAAACCCCGACAACACTGAGCCAGACCACAGTCATCATCCATGTGAAGACCCTGAAGATCTCCCTCAAGTCAGTGCAGCTGCTGCAACAAGCTCCATCTGGAAGACCTTGCTGTTTTTCCTGTCCTGGACCTTCTTTCTGAATCTGTGATATGCCTGTTTATTTCATTTGCATTACTGATTTAACTGTAGATTAACATGAACTACGTGCATTGTGTACTTTTGTCCATACTTTTCTTACTTTTTCTTTGGCCACCGGGAGAATACAGGGAAACGTTTCACCAGAAACCTGTTCACCTCAATCATACGAAGAACTGGTGCAGTCTCAGTAGCACACCATCACTGTGAGGTCCATTAAAGAACAAAGCTGCCACAGAAGCAGTACATCTGACAGATATTCATTTACAGGTACAGGAGTGGACAAAGAATTGTTGTTTTTTGTCACATTTGTTTCTGCATTTATTGCATTCGTCTGAGCGCAGTCTGTAAATCCATACAGACCACAGCGTAGGCTAAACGAATATTTGTAGAAAACCATACATAAATTCATTATTGTACTCATGCATCATTGTTCTTGAAGTTTCTATTACTCTGTGACACCAGCCCACCATAGCGAACACACACACGCACACACACACACACACACACAATTCACTCACATACTCACACCAACAGACACTTCTATCAGGCAAATCACCATCCCCACACACTGCTCCCCGGCGCCTTTCATGGCTGCCCAGAGCTCAACAAGGGTGATGGTTAAATGCAGAGGACACATTTTGTTGTGTCACCGTGTGCTGAGCTTCACAATGACAATGCCGTCACTTTCACTTTCACTTTCGAATTCAGTCTGCCATTAACCAAGTGAATCCAGAGAAACCCCACACCAACACATAGAGAGCTTGTAAACTCTGAACATACAAGGTCTGAGACAGGATTCGAACCCACAATCTTGGAGGTCTGACGCTGCCATGTGGCCCCAGGTCAAATGTATTTAAATATACAGGCTAAACGTCTGGACGCACCTTCTCATTCAATGTGTTTTCTTTATCTTCGTGACCATTTACGTTGGTAGATTCTCACTGAAGGCACCAAAACTATGAATGAACACATGTGGAGTTCTGTACTTAACAAAAAGTGGAGACCTGACCTCCACAGTCACCGGACCTGAACCCAATCCAGATGGTTTGGTGTGAGCTGGACCCCAACAAGTGCTAAACACCTCTGGGAGCTCCTTCAAGACTGTTGGAGAAGCATTTCAGGTGACGACCTCTTGAAGCTCATCGAGAGAATGCCAAGAGTGTGTAAAGCAGTAATCAGAGCAAAGAAACTAGAATATAAAACATGTTCTCACTTATTTCACCTTTTTTTGTAAAGTACAGAACTCCACATGTGTTCATTCATAGTTTTGATGCCTTCAGTGAGAATCTACCAACGTAAATGGTCATGAAGATAAAGAAAACACGTTGAAATGAGAAGGTATCCCCAGACTTTTGGCCTGTAGTGTATTTATACAATATTACAATCATACAACTTTATATTGTATTTTATACAATATACAGTCATTTATATGGGTTAGGGGATACGGCACTAAAGCCTTCACATTTGCGTACGTTTCTGCGCAGAAGTTCCGCCAGGAAGTAGCTGTGGCTGCGCAACAGCTGCGCAGCTGTGAACCGTGCGATGTTTCTGCACGGAGGACGTGGCGTGGCGAACAGGCGGTGGCTTCTGGGTAAAAGGTCGTTCTTGGTTAAAAAGGAGAATTATAGACCTGCTTTCTGCGTGTAATGTAGTGACAAGTGACACGCACACACGCACACAGGAAAGGAGCATGAAAGCCTGACCTGGTCAGAAAGAAAATGAACAATCTACGAAACGGTTTCACTGTTTAGCAACGGATAAAAAGAACATTAGCTTAAAATGTGAATCATTTTATTTTTATATCTATAGAGCTGAACTGCAAGAGCTGAGCGTCGGACTGATCTCCTACAAGCAAAGGTCTACAGATATACAACAATATTGTATTGCTGCTCAGAGAACAATAGGAGAAGAGGCTCAAGTCCTGCAATAAATGAGATGAAGACCGCTTTATTCCTGGCGTTCCTCTCCCACATTTCTCTGGCAAGTGAAGCCGACGTTCGAAGCCCAGAACCATGCATGCTCACCAAACACAACCAAGCCCACAACACCTTCCTGAAGAGGCATGTGGCTGAAGGAGCCCCAAGCACAGATGACCAGAATGGGTGGGAGACGTTCCTGCGCAAGAGCAAGTTCTGCCACAGGCCTACGCAGTCCTTCCTCCCAGACAGCGAGAGGGAGCGAGTGAACGCCGTCTGCGCTTCTGGAGGAAAACTTTACAAAGGCAACCTGTGCATCAGCAAAGAGCCATTCAGTTTCATCACCGTGCGAGTTGAGCAAGGAACCTGTGGAATCAGGAAGGTTGTGAGAGAAACCAAGCACCTCATTCTAGCTTGTGAGAAGATTGAAAACCATTGCAAACCAGTCCACTTTGAAGGGAACCCCGAGAACATTAAACCGGACAACAACCAGCCAGATTGTGGAAAACTAAGAGGCGGAGCCTCCAGAGCATCAGTAGAAATTGGGACTTTGCTCTCCTTGTTGTGTTTGACTTTATTTAATGTCATATGATCAATTTAGAGATTTGTTTGCATTTAGAATATATATTTTGCACCTATACTAAATACCTAAGTATTACAAAACATTTATATTACATTTAAGAATGTAATATAATGTAAGCATGAATATTTTAAATTTTTATTTGTCACATACACAGTCATACATGGTATGATATGCAGTGAAATGCTTGTGCGACTGCTAATGACCTTAATATTACAAATATTACAAAGTGTTACAAATATGCAAATACTGCAAATATGAACAAGTATTACAAATAAATGATTTTTAAATGATTTATATGTAACGTAATGACTGGGGAGATAGAGTCTGGAAGTAGATTGAAGGTGCAGGAGTGTATTAGTGTTCTGTCCTGTGTAGTGTACTTGTGGTTGTTGAGAGCTCGTATAACCTGCGGGAAGAAGCTCCTCCTCATCCTCTCTGTATTGGCCTTCAGGGAGCAGAAGCGGAACCATCTTAAAATGCTGTAATCGGATGGTGTTTACCTGAATGTGTGTAGTGCTTTTATATCCAACTGTTAAATTCTTAACCCCTTAACCATTTTGAAATGCTGTAACCGTACCTTACTATGATATTCTGATAATATAATAACAGCCACCACAAGATCACACGTCAGGCCTCAGTTTACTGTAATAAACCACTGCTAAATCAAATATTATAATATTTAAACAGCATTGAATAATGTGAGGAATGCGGAGATCTATATACCAATAATTTTATATTATATTTGGAATGTGTTCATTTTTCTTTTTTATGACTTACTGTCGCCTGTCCCTTTACTTTATAATGACCCTTTAACTCTTTATTAATGGCTTTCGATGGCTGGATACTGGTGACTCGTCACATTCAACTAACAACATCTGCTGAACAGGCAGTTCAGTTATCGCCACTGAGCGCTGGCTGTGTGACAGAAATTTCACTTCCATGATTCCCACCACACCAGTATTATTAATAATGTCTGTTCTTTACAATGTTATTAATCATGAATATCTCAACAAGTCATTTTCCTCCAGTAACTGTAACGAATTACAATGTTACGCCCCAACACTACTGGCCATGTCTCTTCAGGCATTTGGAAATAATTTGGTAAGATACCGTATATGCTAAAATACTAACACAAAGTATACGTGCATTTATAGAACAGACAGGACTTCTGGAACACTCGCTCACTCACTCATCCATAACCTCCTGTTACTCAGGGTCACGGACAGAGGTGACCAGTAACTAGTTACGTTCACTCTCTTATATTTGCTTGAGCAAAAAAAAAAAATGCTCCTAAGAGTAGGTTTACAATGCCATACTTGAGTACATTAGAGAATCAGAAACTCTACTCTTACGCCACTACGTTGGAAAACACTAAACTCATTACTTTTTTAAACCCTTTATTCCACATGCTGCCAGTAGCTGTAACACATGACACCGTTTCACCATTCAGATGTAGCAACAATTCACATGTTTCACCAATAAGACAGTCACAAAACCATGGCAGCATAGCGGCACAAACTCGTACCACATAGCACAGGCACAGAATGAGAAATGACAGCTGTCACATTATCTTGCATTACGAGGAACCAACCTCGTACCAGATGCCAACCACACCAGAATATGGTCTCACAAGGGGTCTGACGATCTCATCTGTGCGGCCCCCCAACAAGGTGCTACACACCATTACTGACCCACTGCCAAACCGGCCACGCTGGAGGATGTTCTCCACGCCGTCTCCAGACTCTTTCATCTGTGAAGAGCACAGTGGCCAATTTGCCAATCTTGGTGTTTTCTGCCAAATGCCAAACGCTCTGCATGGTGTTGGGCTGTAAGCACAACCTCTGTCTGTGGACATCAGGCCCTCCTACCACGCTCATGTAGTCTGTATCTGACCGTTTGAGCAGACACATGCACATTTGGGGCAGCGGTGGCCGAGCGGTTAAGGAAGTGGCCTCATAATCAGAAGGTTGCCTGTTCGAATCCCGATCCGCCAAGGTGCCACTGTGGTGCCACTGAGCAAAGCGTGGCTGTCATGGCTGCCCACTGCTCACCAAGGGCGATGGTTAAAAGTAGAGGACACATTCTGTTGCATCACCGTGTGCTGTGCTGTGTATCACAATGACAATCACTTCACTTTCATTTGTGGCCTGCTGGAGGTCATTTTGCAGGGCTCTGGCAGTGCTCCTCTTGTTCCTCCTTGCTCAAAGGCAGAGGTAGCGGGGCCTTTGGGTCTCAGTGTTTAGGTTCTTGAGCATGGTATTTAAAGAGACATAACAGAATGACTGTCATAAGACCCATACATTTCTTAATTATGTAAACTGCTAACATGTATGCAAATAGTTTTGCCCCAAATTATTAATCCAGACCAAAATGGAATTAAAATTGGTAGGCAGGGTTTCCACAATGTAAGAAGGGTATGGGTCTTATGACAGTCATTCTGTTATGTCTCTTTAAATACTTCTAAAAGGGGTGATTCTTCTTGAATGTTCCAGTCCAGCTCTTTCCAGTAATACAGAGAAATGTACTAGAAATATATTGAATAACAGGGCGCACAATCTGACATCCCAATTGTACAACATCATAGAAGCCAATTCTGGATTTTGTGGATTGATTTCTCTCCATACAGCATCCAGCTTCAATTCTTTCATAGCATTATTAATAACTATTCTGCATTCATGATGTGATTGGTCTGTACCTGTGGCCCTGTTTGGGCTTAGTCTTTGGCTATAATAAAGTGTCCCACTAATGTCTTAATTATGTGATTAATATTTTCTGCTAGTATTGTGCCTATTAAACTATGAATTATTCTCCCATTTTGTTTTTAATAATACTATTTACTTAAAACAGACTCATCACCACTTCTCTGGCCTTAGATTCAATTTATGCTGTTAATACACTACTTTACCACCTTACCAATTTTAGAGTTTTTGTTTCTTACCATGTTCATGACCTCATTAACTTTCGTAGGTTGTAATAAATCTTCCTGGCCTTCTGTGCCCAATTAAAACAGTCTGAGATTATTCACTCACAACCTGGTTTCATCTTATACATTTAGATGAAATAAGATGATCACTTTAGATTGGTTTCTTCTTTAACATCCAGGCTGGTCAGTTGTATAAGTCCAAAAAATATTCCAAAGGGTAAGAGGGGTATTAAACACAATTCATTTTAACAAATAAATGCAAGAATTGGCATCTCTGTCAGTGAAAAAGATTTTTTTTTCAGGATGTGGGAATAAATTCATTAAAAGGGTTTAGGGACAGTGTCAAACATTTTTTGCTCAGTCACCTTTGTTTGTTCCTCCCAGGAGTAGCGGTCAAAACACATAAGGTCAAATGCGGTTTGTCTTTCGCTCAAGGGATGACTCAAGATAAATGGCAAATTCTTGGTAGAAAACGCAGTTGTTCAGGGTAAAACCGAATGTCTAGAAACAGCATCAGTGATTTCCCCATGCAGATGTTTTGGGCCGGACAGTTAACACTTGGTCCAGTTTCTAGACTTCCTATTTCAGGGACTTACACACAATTCATTAACCACATTTGATGGCCAATTTTGTTCATTTCCGTGAATGACGCTGAGCTACTTGCAATGTTCTTCATTCACCACCAGGTGAAGGTGTTGCCTGTTGGTTTAGTTTCAGAGTTTTTTTGTGTCAAGGACTGCTGTGTAATAGTAATCCATCTTTCAAAATGAATAGTCTTACTATGTGGATTTGAATGTCTTTGAGTTATGGATTCTTCTTCTCAAGCACACACACACACACACACACACACACATACACACACATTGTCTGTGTCACTGTAATCTAACAGGATCACAGTTAACATTCAAATAAAGTGAAGTGATTGTCATTGTGATAAGTGTTAATCCTCCAGACGTTCACCAGACAAATAAATGACCACTGGTTTTATCATGCGGGTGGTAGTAGCCTAGTGGGTAACACACCCGCCTGTGAACCAGAAGACCCGGGTTCAAATCCCACTTACTACCATACTACCATCGTGTCTCTGAGCAAGACACTTAACCCTAAATTGCTCCAGGGAGACTGTCCCTGTAAATAAATAAAGTAAGTCGCTCTGGTTAAGGGCGTCTGATAAATGCTGTAAATGTAAATGTAAATGTAAATCATGCATCATGCATGCTGGCGTGTTAAATTGCTTGGTGAGGGTGACAGGTCATTGACCCCAAAAATGACATGGGAGCAGAATGAACATGCACATAAAAACCTGCAGAGAGTCCAACTTGGAAAGCCAGCGACAATTGTTCAGCACAAGGGGGGAGGAAGGGGTAAAAGAAGAAGGAAAGAATGAGTGAAGAGTGAAATGCAATGAAGGGGTGGAGAGATTTAGCACTATTCTGGCAAAAAGAAAGAAAGAAATGTACATAAACCAAGGTGATAGCCTGGGAATTTCGATTCCCTCCTTTCTCTCCATATCTAGGTTTCTGTCACTCTCCCTCCTACTGATTTTCCATATTGATTCAAGATGCAGGTCGTTCTTGTCATCTTTTTCATCTAATTGGACTCTTTTGTTCCTTCTCTCTAGATGCCCTTTTTGTCTTTTGTAAGGAGCGCTTTTATGGTGCTATTGTCACAGAGCCTTTAGGCCACGTCTCAGGTTTAAAGCACTACTGATCTGGCAGATGCTGAAGGGTACAAACTGGTCTGCATTCAAGAGAGCACTGTGGTTTGTGCTGTTCCCCATCTTCATCACTGGCTAAAGCACATCTAATATTCTAGCATAAACAATACAATAAAGGAAAAAAACCTATTTACTCACCAGCAGAAATTAGATGGCTTAGTTTCATGCAAACGATAATTTTTAACTACCGTAATGAGAAAAAAACGCATTAAACCAACAACAACTACAGTGGACTTTTTTCAGTGTGACCCGTGCGTGCAGCTGTGACCCCGATGGCATCTGTGGCTGGGCCGGTGGTAGTTTTGTTTGTCACTTGGTCAGAATATTTCGAGACGACTTATTGCTGTAAAATGAGATTTTTACCCGGAGGGGAAATCAACAAGAAACCGTTTCATTTTAGAAAGGTTGCAAAACGCTGCTGGCAGCGAGCGAGCAACGAAAAACTCCATGCAGCACACATCTTCATCCAGTTGCAGCTCCACGTGACTCCACCCCAAGTCACAAGCCCCCACCCGCCACCCCAGCGTAGTGGGTCAGACATTTAACTGAAGGCTAAAATGATGGGCAATGTCATGTTGTCATGCTTTTTTTATACATTAATATTCAATACGAAACAGAGCCCCACAACCCCAACCACGACATATAAAATTGTGTGCAGAGGACATATCCCCCCCCCACTGGTAAACGCTGCCATTCGCAGCAGTAATCAGACACACATGGAGTGTAGAGATGCCAGGGGATAAGTGCGCTGTTTGTTCCGTGTTCCGCTGGGTGAATGAGTTTACTTTTGTTTGATTCTGGGCTGCGTTCAGCACTCGACGGGAGGATTTTCCCTTCCAGATTCCTGAGAATGATAAAGACGGGGATGTAAGGAGACACCAGACATGTGTAGATGTACGGATCTGCTGCTGCACAATAGCATAGTGCCATCTATTGTTTGGTGTTTATTTGTCCTGATGGTGCAGTGATAAGTTAGAAAACATAAAAAGGTGTCAGCGGGACCAACTTTTATAGAAGACCCTTAGACATGGAAGGTGAATAGGTGAAGAATAAATGGTGTCAAAGGTCACTGACTGTAGGTCAGGGTCAAGTTTAGCTTGGCTCTTGTTAGGAATGAGCCTACTGTTTTGGGGTTTGTTGGTTTTTGTAGCTGGTGGTGTTAAAAGGAGGCTAGTTGGGGTGGGCTGCATCTGGCTTCTGTATTATCACACGTGTGTGAGTGTGTGTGTGTGTGTGTGTGTGTGTGTGTGTGTGTGTGTGTGTGCAAATAGTAAATGTCTTTTTTATCACATGCCATTGTACTAATGAGGGTGAGAAGAGACTTTGCAGCAGTCAAGTTACACTCTACATACAGTGGGTACAGAGAGTATTCAGACCCCCTTCAATTATTCACTCTTTGTCACATCTAATAAAATCATTTAAGTTAATTTTCCTCATTAATGTACCCACAGCACCCCATATTGACAGAAAAAAGACAGAATTGTTTTTTTGCAGATTTAATACAAAGTGAAACTGAAATATCAGACCCTCAGGGGCTGTCCATTTCTTCTGATCATCCTTGAGATGGTTCTATACCTTCATTTGAGTCCAGTTGTGTTTGATTAGATTGGTCGGACGTGATTAGGAAAGTCACGCATCTGTCCATTGAAGACCTTACAGCTCACAATGTCAGAGCAATGAGAATCATGAGGTCAAGAGGAACCCAAAGATCACTGTGGCTGAGCTCCAGAGATGCAGTTGGGATGTTGGAGAAAGTTGCAGAAAGTCAACCGGCACTGCAGCCCTCCACCAGAGGCCTCTCCTCAGTGCAACACACATAAAAGCCCGCATGAAGTGCTAAAAACACCTGAAGGACTCTGAGATGGTAAGAAATAAGATTTTCTGGTCAGATGAGACCAAGATAGATCGTTTGGCCTTGATTCTAAGCGGTACGTGTGGAAAAAAACAGACCTCTCCAATACAGTCCCAACAGGTCAGCGTGGTGGTGGCAGCATCATGCTGTGGGGTGTTTTGCAGCTGAAGGGACAAGACGACTGGTTGCAATCGAGGGAAAGATGAATGCAGCAAAGTAAAGGAGGGATATCCTGGATGAACATCTTCTCCAGAGTGCACAGGACCTCAGACTGGGCCGAAGGTCTACCTTCCAACAAGACAAACGACCCTAAGCACACAGCTAAAATAGCGAAGGAGCGGCTTCACAACAACTCTGTGACTGTTCTTGCACGGCCCAGCCAGAACCCTGACTTAAATCCAATCGAGTGTCTCAAAAAATGGCTGTTCATCAACGTTTACCATCCGACCAGCCAGAACTGGAGAGGATGTGCAAGGAGAAATGGCAGAAAATCCAAAAATCTTTCCCAATTAGATCAAAATGGTGCTTCTACTAAATACTGAGCAAAGGGTCTGAATACTTAGGAGCATGCGATATTTCAGTTTTCCTTTGTTAATAAATTTGCAAATATTTCTGTCAATATGGGGTGCTTTGTGTACATTAATGAGGAAAAATTAGAAAACATTTACTTAAATTATTTTACCAAATGGCTGCAATATAACAAAGAGCATAAGATTTAAGGGGGTCTGAATACTTTCTGTACCTCCTGTATTATGAAATATGGTCTTTATAGGACCTGATATCAAATGTGCAAAGGATAACAATTGGTTGGCATATACAGGCAGCAGCGGTCTATGCAAGAAAATAGTAATAAAACACTGACCCCCGTTTGAAAGGTAAACCCCTACTTGCCACCGTTAGCATTGTACGGTCTGGTTTGTGCCATGATAGGCAACTTGTGCATCTGAAGAAATCTTGCTGGACTGGTAATGTAAGTGTGAAGTGATTGTCACATGTGATACACAGCAGCACAGCACACGGTGCACACAGTGAAATGTGTCCTCTGCCTTTATCCCATCACCCTGAGTGAGCAGTGGGCGGCCATGACAGGTGCCCGGGGAGCAGTGTGTGGGGACGGTGCTTTGCTCAGTGGCACCTCAGTGGTACCTTGGTGGATCGGGATTCGAACCGGCAACCTTCTGGTTACGGGGCCGCTTCCTTAACCGCTAGGCCACCACTGGCCCTGGAAGAGAAGCACATGCTTTTTGATCCACATCTTACTTTTATTACTGCGTGTGCGTGTTTTTGTGTAGAATGGAGTTCCATTTGCATGACTTTGTGTGTCAGCCCGTGTGCAGATGTGATGTCATGTGATGCTGTACTGATTAGAAAAGAGGAAAATTGAATCGTAGTGCAGAAGGAAGAGATAAGGACCAGGCATATCAGAGTGCACGTGGTGTTTTGGCTACGGCTCATGGTTTTCAACATCATTTGAATGAGAGAGGAGAGGCCGGAAGGCAGGAATATAGATTTAAAAGATTTTTGAAACTGTACACAAGTAAGAAAGAAGAACAAATGTCCAACTCACAAACAAAACCAAAAGCAGCGATGGCTCTGCACAAGCGGGCGTGAATTTTTTATTTGCACAAGGAAGACATTTACGTGCTCTTAGTAGTGAGTACTGGTGGCAACACAGGGTTTGTGTAGCGTGTCTCTAGGTGTGCGAGCACACCAAGGCGGTGACAATGCCCGAGTGTGCATACGTACGCACCAGAGGCATGCATATTTGGGATTATGCGAGTCCCCGGAGAGCCGTATCGCTTACAGACGCCCATCCAGCACTGAGACGCAGAGAAAGAGAGGATAAGTCAGGGAAGGACCTGGAAAAACGAGAAGACTAAAGGCATCAAACCCGGGGGAAGGAATGACAGAAGTGAGAGGGGGAGAGATGAAATGACCTGATGCGCTTGGCAACGTTTGCGTAATGTTTGCGTACGTGTTGAAAGAGCGCTCAAGGTCTCGTTTTACCACTTGCTCACCTTTTTCTTTCATTTCTCGACTTCCCTCCCCCTCAAATCTCAATCTTTGTCATTCTGTTTGCCTTTGATTCTCAGGAATGGGGCGGGGAGGGGTCCGCACCACAATAAAATACCATTTTAATTTTATGGCCACAATAAAATGAAAAACGCGGAATTAATGCAGGTTGTGGAATGCCGGTGTGATGCTAACACTCCCATAAAAACGGCCAAATCCGCACTTCACAGGGACATTTACAGCATGCACCAGAGTACATTACCATCGGCGGGTTCAGGGACAGCGAAGACAGTGGAGACACTTCTTCAAAACCAAGCAGGAAGTTTTAAAAGAATGAATTTGTAGATGAATCAGGCAGCTGAAGGATGAATGCGACCTGGAACACACTTGTGGAGTCCATTCAAATAAAAACACAAGAAAAACACAAATCTGCAAGATTCATGCAAATTGTGGAAAGACAGAAAAGTGCATTTTCACAGGCACATTCCTGGGTAGAACGTGATTTTTAAAAATATATCTTCGCTTTGATTTTGCATCATACACCCCAGTTTTTTGAATAGCCAGGAACAACGTGGTAAAAAAAACGACCCCCTGCCCCCCATCTCCCCCTTCTTTCAGCATTTCTCTTTCTCTCCTTCTTACGTCTCTGTTATTTCGGAATGTATCGCACCAGCACAAAAGAACAAAAGCGTGTGGGAGAAAGCTGGAGGGAAGGAAAGTGAGTGATGAGGTGGAGGAGGGGGGTTGCGATGTGGGGGACCCGCTACCTGGGACCTGCGGAGGAGGACGATGGACATGCAGATAAACTACTGGATTGGATGTCTGCGCAATGATTTAAATCCGAGATGCTGTAATGAAAGTCCAAATGTCCAAATGTGAATAATATTAAATGTGTTTCATTTGGGTTATATTATATGGTTCTTGGGTACTCAGATGTCCACCGTTGGCGTTACTGGTCGAGCCCTGACCTCAGCCTGCGTGACCGTGTCAGGCCGGTCCCGGGGGACCCGCGTGTCCCCGGTAACTCCAGCAGTCAATGGTTAACATCCCCTTTGTGCTTTTTACCATCAGTCATCTCCATCTTCATCACCCCCCCCCCCCCCCCCCCCCCCCAACACCCCCTTTTCATTCCGGGCCCCTCCGTGGCCCCCTTTTCTCCCGGCCCCTCTGGAGCTGAGTCAGGCCACGCGGCCGCCGGATCCCGTTTCAGGGGTCTGGGAATCTGTTTCATGGCGCTTCGCCACGGTCATCATCCAGGAGGGGGCTCGAACTTGGCACCCTTTCTCCACTGGGTCCTGTCCTTTCCGAACGTCCCGACTTTTCCCTTTTTCATTCTTGCATTGCCATATCACAGACACATCTGGCTTACTGTCCGCATTTTAAAGTATGGAATATTACTGTTATAATAATA
>NW_021629866.1:25000-32500 GCF_900700375.1 Denticeps clupeoides
AGCACCCACACACACACACACACACGCATACACACACACATTCAGCCACTCAGAGCACCCACACACACACACACACACACACATTCAGCCACCCGGAGCACCCACACACACACACACACACACACATTCAGCCACCCAGAGCACCCACACACACACACACACACACATTCAGCCACCCGGAGCACCCACACACACACACACACACACACATTCAGCCACACAGAGCACCCACACACACACACACACGGTCACATCTGCACACACAGTTGTCAGTCGCAGTGTGATGTTGTTCACCGTGCAGCTGCTCGATGGGGAACACAGCTGTGCTGGAAATGTCCGGGTTTCATGATATCACTCTGTCCTGGGGTTTGTTCAAAAGTTTTTTCTTGGGTTTTCAGCCGTCTCTTCCTCTAGGATCAAAGTCCCACAGAGTCCCTTTGTAATTGTAATGAGGCATATTTACACGTATCTGTGTGTGTTTGTGTGTGTGTGTGCCAGGTGTGAATGTGATGCTGCGTAAGATTGCGGTGGCGGCGGCATCCAAGCCACAGGTGGAGATCACGCAGGAAGGGGAGACCCTGTCCATCCGCACCTCCACCTCCGTCAGGACCACCCACGTCACCTTCACCGTGGGACAGTCCTTTAACGAGACCACCGTGGACGGACGTCCCTGCACGGTAACGTTCGCACACACACACACGCACACACACACGCGCACGCACACCTACACACACACTCGCACGCACACCTACACACACACGCACGCACATCTACACACACACGCGCACGCACACCTACACACACACTCACACGCACACACCTACACACACACACGCACGCACATCTACACACACACGCGCGCACACATGCACACACACACACACGCACACACCTACACACACGTGCGCACACACACGCGCACACACACACACACGCACACACCTACACACACACTTGCACGCACACCTACACACACACACACAAACACACATACACACCTACACACACGCACACACCTACACACACACACGTGCGCACACGCACACACACACACACACACACACACACACACACATACAAGCGCGCACACACACACCCCCCCCGTGCGCACACACATGCACACACACACATACACACCTACACACACGCGTGCGCACACACACACACACACGCACACACAGATGCACACACGCGCACACACACACACACGCGCACACATGCACACACACTTGCACGCACACACACACACACTCGCACGCGCACACACACACACACACACGTGCGCGCACACACACACACACACACACGCACGCACACACACACACGCACACATGCACACACACACACACGTTCGCACACACACATGCACACACACGCACACACACACACACACACACACACACGCTGGTCTAAAACCTCAGCAGCTTCTCCTGCCAATAGAATCCTAACCAGCGTTCCCGGCTGATGCCACCACGGCTCCAGTTTCAACTCCTTCAGTAACGCTGCCTGTCTTTTCCATCACGGCGAAACGTGGACTTCGTCTTCTCGTTTTGTTGCCATTTCTCACATCCGCCCGGTTTGTTTTTGTCTGATTTATTGGGTTCCACAGCGTTCAGAGAGTTTAATCTGTTTTCCCCTCCATGTCCCACCTTCCATTCACCTCATTCCCATCCCTCCATCTTCCCAGCGTGCTGCCGCTCGATCATCTCCACAACAAACACAACGCACCAACAAGCAACAGCACACATTCACACGTCCCAGCTACTGTCTCTGTCTCGCGGCGTCTCCGTCTCTTCCCCTCATTCCAACACGCTCACACAATGTCCAACATCACGCCCTGAAAACGCTGAGATGCTTCTGGCTTTCGTTCCAGAGCTTTCCGTGCTGGGAGACAGACAGCAAGATCAGCTGTGAGCAGACGCTGCAGAAGGGAGAAGGTCCCAAAACGTCCTGGACCCGCGAGATCACCAACGACAACCAGCTGATTCTGGTAAAAAGAACTAAAACAGCACCACTGTTACAGCGGTGTGTGTCGCCGGGGACAGATTCCATCAGGGACACCGGAGACACACACCGCTGTCCAACGTAGGTGTGGACATTCACGTCAAACTCCACGTCTTTCTGTCTTCCAGACGATGACTGCCGACAACGTTGTGTGCACCCGCGTCTACGTAAGAGAGTGACGAGACAACCAGGGGAGAAAAAGGACCAACTTCTTCTAACCGTCTTCTTCTGTCCGCACTAACACAGCTGACTCCGCCCGCCTGGACCCGGCCGCGCCTAGTTTACAGTTATGCCAGAGTAGTTCTTGTAGTTGTTGTCTCCCTGTCCCACGTCCTCGGTGTAGCTCAATGGATGTTTTATATTTATTTTATTTCTCCTGCTTTCACCACGTCTAAGAAGACAAGGACAGGAGTGAAGCTCGTGAACTCTACTGTTGCACCACCTTGCTTGTCGACGATTTTGAAAAATAAAGCATGTTAACTAGTGAAGATGTGAAACTGAAGAGAAGTGATTGTCACTGTGAAACACTGCAGCACAGCATATAGTGCACACAACAAAATGTGTCCTCCGCTTCCATCCACCATGACAGGCACCCGAGGAGCAGCGTGTGGGGACGGGGCTCAGTGGCACCTCGGTGGATCGGGATTCGAACCGGCAACAACTGTCCCACTGTTTCTGCCCGGTTCATACCCCATCATGCCACACATTAATATTGTGCTCTTGCATTAGTTAACAACTGATAAGCAGCAGGCCTGCTAGCTAACATGACATCCAGGACATTTCTGCGCATGAATGAGAAGGTGCAGAGTTGCAGGAGGAGGAACAAACTGCCGTGTTAGGAAGCATCTTTCTTGTTTTCAAAGTTTTCATTTCAAGTTAATGGTTAACCAGGAGAGCCGAGAGCACAAAATGAGAAAAAATGATGTCCTCAAAATGCAGTTTAATTGATGAAGCATGATTAAGGCCCACATGCCCACACCACTGCTTCAGAAGCAAATCTTTGCACCACATGTGTCTTTTTCATGCACGCAGGCTGGTATTCGTCTTATTTTAGCACTTCCATCAGCTGTCTGAACTAGAATAACTTGTCCAGCTTGTCATGTCGCTCGGCCGTTCTCTGGCCTGGCTCTGTTCCTCTGCCTGTCATCACACTGATAGCTTTTCCTTTCCACTCCTGTCCATCTCGATCACGATGCTTCAAGGTCCAGGTACCGCTGATTGCTCTACCTGGAAGACCTGGTTGGAGTCGAGCGCCATAAAATGGTGGAAGGAACGATGAGTCGGGGAGGGCGAGGCAGGCTGGCAAGTCCGTTTTTACAGGAAATGCCGATGCACTTACGAAGAGTGTGTGATTGACAGCAGATGTGCTGAACCAGGAGCGGGAAGGAAAATGCTGATGGAGGACAGAAGAAGGCCATTAGACAGCAGCCATATTACCTGACCATTCAGGTCTCCAGCTGTACTTGGTTATAGCGTGACCCCAATAAAGCCCCTTCCTCTGCCTACTGCCCTAATAAAGGGCCACATAACTACCCACCCTCTGCGTTTATTGCCCCCTGGGGCAGTAAAAGGCAGCTGTCTCTGCCCGTTCAAAAATGGCCGGCCTGAGCAAGGACACACTCACATACCGTACTAAACACAAAAACGACTGAGCACACACGTCCTTTTCTCACACACTTACGTGCAAATCTGGACACAAGCATGTGTACCAGCTGCAGGGCTGGAGTAAATGACTATATTTCATTTGATGTATCACACTGTCAGGTCCTTCAAGCAGCAGCCATCACGACCCAAACAGTCAAAGACCACACGATAACACACGCTGACTCAGAAGTGAACAAAAAGCACCGTGCACTGACAGTGATGAATTGCACAATCAAGCCAACATTTGTCAAACTAACAAGCCATGCAGTAACAATCCAGTTATGTGCATTTCAGTGCTCGATACGTATTAAAAATATCCTAATGTAACCTCTTTAAAAAATGCAATTTTGCTAATTTGTTTGCAGAGAGTTGTTCTAAAAGGAAACTGGCGCCCCGTGGCGCCCCGTGGCCCAGCGTTCCAGAGGAGCGAGGGAAGATTGATGTGCACGCTCAGCCAGAACGTAAAGGTTTACAATCGTTTGGTGACACTCAGGTCAAGTGCACTTAGACAGCGACTGTAAAGTCTGAGAAATCCCCCACACCAGAAACAGGGGGCTGTGGGTAATGTGCTAGGATTATGGCCACTTTTGGACAAGGCCTCTCCTTATTATAAGGTAAGTGGCGGGTGAGCTGCCACATTTTCCACCAAGCGCCTTCTTATCCAATTCCGTCAACAAGCAGGGTGCAGAATTCAAAATGGATGAATGCTGACCACAGCATTTGGTCAATCCGGGGAAAAGCAAACAGGCCTCACAAACTTCCCATGGACGTGTTGCCTCGGCATGAGTCTGCAGCAAACTCCAAGATTCCGGATTTTGGAACAAGTTTGCACATGGACATGTGAAATCTCCTGGAAGTGGGTAAAAGTTTCTAAGATCGGGTCCAAGTTTCCCTCGGGTCCTTAAATTCTGCCAATCAACAGGAATTCACAAATCTTTGTATATGTTGAAATATTAGTGATTGATTATATTACCAGTAAAATGATAAAACAAGCGAAATCTGGGGATAAAGAGGCAGACAGCAGTGAGGAGAAGCAGGGGATCTGACGCTGAACTCCGTGACTCGGGCTCCCTTTATAAAGCCCACAGGGCTTCCATGGCGCTGGGAGGCTCGTCTCCGGTTCACGTAACATAAACAGGGAAAAGAGAGCGCTGAGAGGGAACGTCTATGGAACGTCTTCATAATTAGGCCTTGATGTCCCTGACGAAGAACAGTTGAAGAGCTCGTGGACGGAATGGGACAACTTGCTTTCTCAGCATGATTTAAATCCATATTCTGCCAGTGAGGTTGTCTATTTGTCTCACATCTGTGCTATTGTTGTGAACACTGCGGTGAAGTGTGTTTTGGCAGCAGCACTTGCCCTGAACGCCCAGTATGTGATCTAATTATGTGTGTGTGCGTCTGTGTAAGGATGATTGCGTGTGAACTGCCTTGTTAGGGTGTTGTTATGTAAGTGCGTGAGTTAGTGAGAGTTGAGCATGTTGGAATCGTTGTGGATCCCTGTTGTTGGACGGCCATGTGTAGGTGTTCTCGTGTGTGTAAATGAGAATGTGCTGTATGCTTGATATGAATATGTGGGTCTGTATTTGTGTGTGTGCGAGAGTGTGTGTAGGTGTATGTGTATATGCGTGGAGCAAAATTAAGATAAAAGTTCATAGAAAATCAATCAACCCACAAAATGGTAAATGAATAATAAAGGGATCAATATGTCTAAGCTGAATAATTATGTAACTTTACATGATGAGAACAAAGCACACACAACTTCTGAGTATATCAATAAGAAAGAGAGGATTAAATATCTGGTGCTAATCATTTCATGTCACATTAATTACAGTCGGCCAACAAGAGGCCGGAGGCTATATGGCCCAGTTGACTGCGGTTGTGGGTTCACCAGCACTGCTGCCTCGGTGTCTTAACCAACGGTCGCCGTGACTCACATTATCAAGCAGTCGATTAACAAGAAATACCACAAATGTTAAACCCGCAAAACATGCAAATACGCATCCCGGCCTCCTTCATGCCGTAAATGTGCTATTGCGACACGCTGCGTTGGAAGCTGCCTGCCGTGTTCACCGTGCTGCAGAGAGACAAACAAACCAAAGAAATGGTCATCAAACTACATATAAAGGGGCTACCAAAAGACACATTTTTCAGCCTTTGATATTTGGCAGCCATTTGACAAAATCATTTAAGTTCATATTTTTCCTCATTATTGTACACACAGCACCCCACAAGGACAGAAAAACACAGAATTGTTGACATTTTTGCAGATTTACATTTTACATTTATGGCATTTACCAGACGCCCTTATCCAGAGCGACTTACAGTCAGTAGTTACAGGGACAGTCCCCCCCTGGAGACACTCAGGGTTAAGTGTCTTGCTCAGGGACACAATGGTAGTAAGTGGGATTTGAACCTGGGTCTTCTGGTTCATAGGTGAGTGTGTTACACACTAGTAGGATTTATTAACAAAGAAAAACTGAAATATCACATGGTCCTAAGTATTCAGACCCTTTTCTCAGAATTTAGTAGAAGCACCATTTTGATCTAATACAGCCTTTAATAGAGTATTTTTGGGAAAGATGCAGTAAGTTTTTCATACTTGGATTTGGGGATCTTCTGCCATTCTTCCTTCTGGCAGTTTGGGTGTTAAACGTTGGTGGACGGACATTTTTAGGTCTCTCCAGAGACGCTCGATTGGATTTAAGTCAGGGTTCTGGCTGGGCCGTGCAAGAACAGTCACAGAGTTGTTGTGAAGCCGCTCCTTCATATTTTAGATGTGTACTTAGGGTCATTGTCTTGTTGGAAGGTAGACCATCGGCCCAGTCTGAGACCCTGAGAAAGTCTTCGTCCAGGATGTCCCTGTACTTGATGATGGCGAACTTTTGAGGTCAGAAATGCGGAATTTTGTATAAATGGAGACAAAAGTCATGACACAAAAAAATTAATTTGATGCGTTTTATGACTAACATACGGACAACCTGATGGACAACCCATACTATATTTAAAAAGCAAAATTATCATGTCAAAATCATCAATATAGGCTGATCATATCAGTACATACATTTATCATCTGGGTTCCAAACGCAGTGATCAGCGTTTCTGTTCAAAATATTAACATTCAAATATGAACTCTATAGATAGTTCTATATGGTGCTGCACAGAGATCTCTGCGTTCCTGCTGGATACTGTGACTCTGTCACCATCTGCTGGAACCTCAGTTCAGAACCTTCCTACTGAAGCACAGACCACTATTTATTTATCTTGAGTTTTATTCTGCTCTTATTTAATCTGTATTTGTTTTAATGTAAATTTGCTGATGAGATGAGTATGTTTTGTCCATTAACTTCAAGAGAATTATATTTTGGTGGGTGAAGCCTATGAACCCAAAGACCACAAAGTCACAGGTTCAAACCCCACTTACTACCATTGTGTCCCTAAGCAAGACACTTAACCCTGTGTGTCTCCAGGGGGACTGTCCCTGTCACTAGATCATTCTGAACAAGGGCGTCTGTTAAATTCTGTCAGAAAATGTGCGGTTAATGTGCATTTAAATAAAGCATCAGCTCAGTAAGCTTTTTGCCAAATCGATTGTGTAGCCAACCAGACCGGTCAATCCGCTGCTTTGACTGCTAACAGGACAACTTGTAAAAACTGAGCACATGGACACAGCACTGCTGTGGACAAGACAATTGGCCCGTTGTCCTGTCTCCGTGGAAGCCACTCTGTCCAAACGAGCAGGACAGAAGTCGGTATTTTACTCCGTGGCGACACCTGCTGGCCGCCGTCATATTGCAGGAGTTCAGCTCCGACTTAAACATCTAATTCTGGCTCTCGGTGTTCTAATCAGCA
>NW_021629866.1:37500-64100 GCF_900700375.1 Denticeps clupeoides
CGACCCTCTGCTCACCTGACCACCGCTGTCCTCTCAACCACACTGTGGGCTGATAAACGTTCAGTGACGTGTGGACACCCACTTTAAACGGCTGTTCTTCTTCAACTTCTTTCGGCTGCTCCCGTTAGGGGCTGCCACAGCGGATCAGCCGGTCTGGTTGTCCACACATCCTGACACAACCCTCCCCATTTGCCCGGGTTTGGGACGCGGCACCAATAAATACACAGTCACATGCACATGGGTTACACCAAAAACCACACGCTAACATGTTAAAGTTCCCATTAAGGAACCATCAAATGCATTAATTCAATGTAGCTGAAGCATCAACGTTTACATTTATCTGACCCTCTCTTTCCAGAACAACATACCAGTTATTAGTTACAGGGACAGTCCCCCTGGAGACACTCAGGGGCAGTGGTGGCCTAGCGGTTAAGGACTGTCCCCGTAATCAATGCCGGTTCGAAACCCGTCCCCACACACTGCTCCCTGGGTGCCTTTCATGGTGCCCACTGCTCACTCAGGGTGATGGTTAAATGCTGAGGACAAATTTCACTGTGTGCACCGTGTTCTGTGCTGCTGTGTATCACAAGTGACAATGACTTCACTTTAAAGGTGCCTCCATACACTCTGTAAACTGTGATGTGAGCATCTTCATGGTCACAATCTTCATTCTTGCCAAAGTGTGTACCCCATGGCTTAGCACTGGGACCCCTTGTTATGTACTCAACTTGCTTGAATCACAGTAGCCACATGCTTTGCTTCTTGAATCTTTGCTGTGGATCTGTGTTTAGTTTTCAGACATATTAGCATGGATGAAATAACCATGTCCTCTACGAGACTGATTCCATGGCCATCCTCCCCAAAACCCATCTATGCCTCACAACACCTCTTCAGGTTCTCTGCCTTGTGGGGAACATTGTCCAGAATCCCTAGGCAGGAGGAAATCACATTCTTGCCGTAGTTCCCCCATGGTGGAACAAGCTACACAGAACCAGTCCAACAAGCTCTTTAAGGCGTGCTGTGGCGTAATTAACACCAATTTAATTATCTGTGCCTCATCCTGCTTGATCTCCTTGCACTTTTTCCCTGCTAAAATGATTAGATCTTTGTTCTAAAGCTAGATCTTTGTTCATTTGAAGTTTGTCTTGGGGGGAAAAATGAATGTAAAAATGATGATAGTCCCACTGGTCTATACAAACCACAAGCAGGGTCCTCTGAAGGACAGAGCTGGAACACGCCAGATCTCGAGCTGAGCTGCGACTAACTGGACTACAGGGAACACTTGTCACTTGTGTGTGTTTCATCCACAGCGTGCCAGTCACTTCGCTTTGGAACCAGAGTCACAGCATTGTTGTTATGATGCACGGAGCTGACCGAGCAGCCCGCCACACACACCCATGTGCCTCTACGTCGCATAAAATGCTTAAAATGTATCTGTGTGTGAGCTGTGTGTGTTTTGGACTGTCTGCTCCTGTGGTTGGCGCTATAACAGGATCGGAATGTGACTGGCCCTTTGTAATAACAGGCCTGGCAAAAGCCATAACACCTCTTTCCCTCTCCTTTCAGCTCCTTTTTTCCAACCCTCTGCATCCCTCTGTCTGTCATCTGCCTCTTCTGTGTCTTAGTGGCACTAGGGGTCTTTGTAATGACAGGACATGGAAAACCCGGATGAAGGTTTTCTTTTTTCTGTGGCTCTCTGTGTCCTTTGTCCTCTCAAGACCTTCACCTGTGAACGTCTCCTCCTGTTTCTCCTGGATTTTACTTGCACTTTTATCTTCTGGTATGTTTTCTCTCTCTCTCAAATCTTATTTTTGTAGTCCCTAGTTGGTTTGGAAGTCAAATACATTGCTTTCCTTTGAAGTCATAAAAGTTTGGTTTATGAGATTTTTCTCTGTCAGTTCAGACCCGTTTCATTTGAAATGACTTCATTGTCACTGTGGCTTTCAGCTCTGCAAAAGCATTTATGGCATTTACCAACATTTGTCAAGAATTGTCCGCCTTTAGAACATTACTTTCCCCCTCCAGCTCATGTTAACCTCCTCTTGGTCTGGGGTCACTTCACGCCATAGACTTTTATTGGCCTGTCCACGCTAAGGGTTATGGCTTCTCTTTAATTGGCCAAAATCTGCTCTGACAGTGGCTAACAAAACCAGCAGATTTGTGATGGCGAGCTCCACTGCACACAATTCATCAGACTTTCTGTAGAAAAATATTTCTGCAGAGTTGGTGTCTGACAAGGGCAGCATGTTAAACCAAGAGCTTGCATGTGTGGATGGAGCGGCTGATAATCCCCATTTCTTCCCCCCACAGGCCTGTGCTCCTTTATGGTCACAGGAGTGCGGTACATCTGTGTTCAGTACAGGGATCTGTGCTTCTGTTGCTGATGACATGGAGCCCAGAGAGACCATCGCACCCACAGCACAAAGTATGTGACCCAGCATACAACCTTAATATCTATTAAAGCACAAATCAGTACAATCAAAAGCAAAATCGAAAGTTTTCCAGCACGTAGTCAGACATACCACTGATATAATCAAATGCTTATGCATTTATTCCAAATTATTGCATTTTTTTTAATATATATATATATGCATTTGTATGTGCAGGATGTACCACCTACATGGACATAGTTATAGTGCTGGATGGATCCAACAGTATCTACCCCTGGTACGAAGTACAAAACTTCCTCAGCAACATTCTCAGCAAGTTCCACATCAGCCCTGAACAGATGCAGGTGTGTACTATCTGTGTATGTCTGTGCATGTGTATGTGCGTTATATATGAGAATTAGAAGGTCTTTTTGAGCAGTGGATGAGTATACAGTCTGACCAAAAGTTTTGAGAATTACACAAATACTGCTTTTCACAAAGTTTGCCACTTCTGTTTTTTTTTTTTTTTTTTTGCATATGAGTGATCAGTGAGGTCCCTCTTTGCCATGAAAAGTTAATCCCCCCAAAAAACATTTCCACTAAACATTTCAGCCCTGCTGAGATCATTTCAGTGATCGTCTCATTAACACAAGTGAGAGTGTTGATGAGCACAAGGCTGGAGATCATTCTGTCCAACCTGCAGGGAGACAGGTTTACATTTACATTTACATTTACGGCATTTGGCAGACGCCCTTATCCAGAGCGACTTACAACGTGCTTTCAAGTTACCATGGATGAAGAGATCAATTCCGGTTCACTAGGACCCCCAACTATGAATACATCTATTTTATTCACTCTGTTGTAGATTCTATACACAAAGCTCGACAACAAGAACATTACAATTTAATCTAAATCTTCTCTAAAGAGGAAGGTGTTGAGCTGCCGTGTGAAGGTGCTCAGTGACTGAGCTGGAAGTTCATTCCACCACCGAGGGGCCAAGACGGAGAAGAGTCTAGATGAGCGACTTCCTTTTACCTTCAGAGATGGAGGGACCAGGCGAGCAGTACTGGAGGCTCGGAGTATACGAGGTGCAGCGCGAGGTGTAATGAGGGCTGTGAGGTAGGATGGTGCTACTCCATGTCTGGCTTTGTAGGCCAGCATCAGTATTTAGAACCTGATGCGTGCAGCTACTGGGAGCCAGTGGAGGGAACGTAGCAGTGGGGCGGTGTGGAGAACTTGGGAAGGTTGAAGATCAGTCGTGCTGCTGCATTTTGTAGTAGTTGTAGAGGTCGGATGGTACACAGTGGTAGACCAGCTAGAAGGGAGTTGCAGTAGTCCAGTCGTGAGATTACCAAGGACTGAACCAGTAGTTGGGTGACCTGGGTTGACAGATAAGGGCGGATTCGTCTGATATTGTAGAGAAGGAATCTACATGAGCGGGAGTTCAAGGGTGTCAAGAAGGGCAGCACAGAAGCCACTTCTCTCGAAGGAAAACATCAAGACCAGACGGATATTCTGGAAAAAGTGCAGGGTTCGGACTGCTGAGGACTGGGGGTAAAGTCATTTTCTCTGATGAAGCCCCTTTCTGATTGTTTGGGGCATCTGGAAAAATGATTGTCTGGAGAAGACAAGGTGAGATCTACCATCAGTCTCGTGCCAACAGTAAAGCATCCTGAGACCATTCATGTGTGTGTCTGCTTCTCATCCAAGGGAGTGGTACCAAAAAACAGCAACTTCTCCCAACCATCCAAGAACAGTTTGGTGAAGAAAAATCCCTTTTCCAGCATGATGGAGCACCGTGCCATAAGGCCACAGTGAGAACTAAGTGGGTCGGGCGGGGAAGAAAACATTGAAATTTTGGGTCCATGGCCAGGAAACTCCCCGGACTTTAATCCAATTGAGAATCCCCAACAGGCAAGAGGACAAACAAAAACCCACAAATTCTGACAAACTCCAAGCATGGATTACGAAGGAACGGGTCGCCGTCAGTCAGGATTTGGCCCAGAAGTTGATTGACAGCATGTCAGGGCGAATTGCAGAGGTCTTGAAAAGAAGTGCCGACACTGCGAATATTGACTCTTTGCATAAACGGATAAAAAGCTTGTAATTATACTTCGAAACAGCACAGAAACAACTGACAAAACGATCTAAAAAAACTGAAGCATCAATCTTTATGAAGACCAGTATTTGTGTCATCCTCAAAACAACTGCATAATTTTCCGCAGATTAACGGGTATAATTGACCAAAATTGTTTTTAAATCAGTGAGAACATAACCAGTATTCCCAGGAATGAAATGTGTCTAAATACCTGCCTCAGCCTTCATCACATGCACGAACAGTAAAATGTGAATGAAGGCACTGGAGCAGAATGGGTGTGTGCACGTGAGAGTGTAAGAGAGAGAGAGAGGCAGTCAGTAGCTCCTTGCAGGCGAGACAGGATGGTGAAGAGGAAATTCCTCAGAATCTGAGAATACCTCAAAGCTGTGTTTGTGCAGCAGAGGGCACAGTGCTGGACCATGTGTGGCTCCTTCACAGCAACAGGAAGACCTGAAAGAAAAAGAGAGAGAGTCATTTCTATACATCAGAAGAGGATGAAAGTGGTTTTTAGTTTAAATTCAGAGCCCGGATCAAAGCTTCCCGTCTTATTTTCATCAATGAGTCAAATTCTTGTCATATGTGTGCTATGTGTGCCTGTGTGTATTCTGTAGGTGGGGGTCCTGCAGTATGGTGAAATTTCAGTGCACGAGTGGTCTCTCAGGGACTATCAGTCGACAGAGGAAGTGGTGGAAGCTGCCAAGAATATCAGCCGTCAAGAAGGGCGGGAAACTCGCACCGCCTACGCCATCCAAATGGCCTGGTAAGGTTGTCTCCATCATGAATACATGCATTCCTCCGTATCTGTGTGTCTGCACAGACATTCTGTGATCAAAACACGGCCCATCGTCCAACCTCTGGTGTCCCCAGCAGCACGGCTTCAGCGTGTTGGCGTGGGGAGCACGTTCTGGGGGCAATGCAGCTGAAACCCCACTGCTGGCAGAACACACACAATCCATTGGAATGACATCTAGAAACCGCGGCCCTGCGTGGTTTTCGTCGAATTCCCCATGTGCTTCCAAGGCTGCGATCTAACCCCACTGCTGCAGCTCAGTTTCTGGAAATCTGGCCCCTCCGGCCATGCGCTCGCACACCCACACGCAGCTGCAGACGATGCGCGCTAGATGCTGCACCGACGGCGCTGGCTCAGCACTGCTGCAGGTGTGGTTACTGTACTGAGCCATTAAAGCTGTAGAAACACACATCTCACCGGCACTGTGTGTATAATACACACACGCACACACACATAACTCCAAACTTACAGTTATTAATAATACAAATATGAAATGGGCGATGGGTGGTGGTGTGTGAGCTGACAGGTCGGACCCACGTGCCTGCAGTGAAAGTGCGGTGTAGTAAACCCCGCTGTGCTTTACAACCGAGACACAGCTCAGTCGGCCTATAAAACACTCGCTGGCGCGGTGTTCCCCTCCTAAAACCGGACATTTTCTCTTGACTTGAGTGACAGGGAGCCACACATTGAGCTGCTGGTTAAAGTCGTATTTGTTTATTTGAACTTCTGGCCTGTTGCATATGGTGCATATGGTGCATATGGTGCATATGGTGCATATGGTGCATATGGTGCATATGGTGCATGTGGTGCATACAGCATAGCAGGATGCAGGAATGTATGGCATGTTCTACCTGCACTGCCTTATCACAAGTTCTACATAGTAGATTAAATAGTTATTATCATTTTTGACGTTACCTTATGCACTACATAATGAATGACTGGGCAATGTCATTTTTTCCAATAACTTGAAGTGTCTTAACCCCTGAAATGCTGGAAAAACAGCCTTGAAGGCCACGAAGAAGAACTCTGTTCCCCTGGCTTTTTCACAGTTTTTATTTGTTTCTGTTTTTTCTCCGTCCATTTCATGTCCCATTGCATTACTCATGTTTCTATTTTTTCCTCTGTCCTAACATCCCAAGTCCTGCTTGTCACCTTTCTGTTGTTCAGTCTGTATTTTATGGCTTTCTTAATCACACCTTAATTCACTCTGACCCTCCCTGTACCGTCCTATTCCTCTCTTTCAAATTCTCTCCCTTTCTGTCCCCTGCCCCCCTTCTTTCTTCTGGCCTCTGTGTTCTTCACTCTGCCCGTGGCCTTGTCCCCCCCCTCGTCCCTGGCTGACTGTGTAATTAGCTGGCTGTCTGTGGGGGGAAAGTGGGTTGTTTTTAACTCTGGCTTTCTTGCGGCCAGCCGCCATGTTATATTTAGCCCCGGGCTGGACGGCCTCCCGTAAATGACTGAGTTGACTAACGTTGACTCTGCTACCCAGAGTTGCCTGTAAAACGCGGGTCAAAATTTGACAAACAGGGTGGAGTCTCCTGAGGGTGTGTGTGCATTTGACTTGGTGCAGAGATAGAGCCTTGAAGAAGCTGTATATTCACAACAATTTAACAAAAAAATCCTCATTTCAACAAAATATTACAATAGGTAGATATTAAAGCAAATGTAAGTGAGTGGTTGTTGGAAGTGTAAGAACATCCATTACAAGCGTAATTTAATGGCTGCGCAACTTTATGTACGTATTTCATCAAAATAACCCCTCGTCTTTATCACAGCAGTTCATATTCATTTCCAGCTATTTTTGGAAGAACTTCAGACCAAAACACCCCCAGCACCATTTCAATCATGCAGAGTGTATGTCAGTGTGCTAAACACACCCCTGACGTGAAGCATCCAGGAGGGGTGCTAGTAGCCTAGTGGGTAACACACTCGCCTATGAACCAGAAGACCCAGGTTCAAACCCCACTTACTACTAGAGTGTCCCTGAGCAGGACACTTAACCCTGAGTGTCTCCAGTGGGGGACTCTCCCTGTAACTACTGATTGTAAGTCGCTCTGATAAATGCTGTAAATGTAAATTATTTGTTACTATGGACTATTGTATTGTTGTCTATTTATTTATTGATTTTTAGCCAGTGGTGGGTCCTAATTTCTGGCCTGTAGCAGTTTGAAGAATATTATATGTTTGTCATACATGACAACTTACTGTTTTCTCTGCTTTCTAAAGCACAGAGGCATTCAGCCCAGAAAGAGGTGCGAGGGAAGGAGCCACCAAGGTCATGATCGTGGTGACGGACGGGGAGTCGCACGATGGAGAGGAGCTTCCAGAAGCGCTGGCCGAGTGTGAGCAGCGCAACATCACCAGATACGCCATAGCTGTGAGTAGGCAACCATCAGAATGGACTTACATCTGTGTGTGATTTTCAGTTTAGAGATGAAAATCTTGTTTTTCATCTCAGGTGCAATTAGTGAAGACTCTAAATATTATTTGCATAAGTAAAAATTGACCACACCCCCACACCCCCTGCTTATGAGTGGTGGATAATTGAAAAATCTATTGTAAATGATGCATAGCCGCACCCTTCAAATCCGCCACCATCTCAGCCCAAATGAAATGATTTTAAAAATAGCTGCTTGGAGAGCCACAGAGACCCACCCAGAAACCCCATATTTGTGGTGCGAGGAGCGGATGGGTGGGTTGGCAGCGTCGGTGGCAGTGTCAGGTGGCGGAGCAACTCACAGCGTCCCCGTCTCTCTACATCAAATGCTGCATCGGAGAGACAAAAGCAGTCATGGCGAAGGCCGGACAGCTACGGCGGGTGGTTCCCTGGAGGTCGCCCAGCCATGTGGTCGGCAGCTTCGTACCACTGCAGGTCCTCCGTTCCTGCTTTGGCTGATGTACGCTTCCGTAACGTACGTATCAGCAACATCTCGGCGTGGCCGCAGGAATGTTGCAGAACGCACATTTCTATTTCAAGGACAATGGATGTGGGATCATTTGCTATAAAGCAGGGTGTAGGTTTCCTGTTGTTTTTTTTTGCCGATTTTTGTTGCTACCTGTGGCTTCTGGCAAAGCTTCAATGCACAAAATCTCAGCTTCTCAAGAACGCCAAGCGTAACACTTCCGAGAAAGAAATGACCCAACATATAAACCAGACAGAACGGCCTACGTCCCTCAGTCTGGGATCTGGTGGCTTTGCTCCTTTTTTTGGGAGCTTACTGTGTGCGTTGCTCAATTAAATGTTGGTTCGTTTGAACGGAGACGGGGACTGAGCTCCTTTCACGGTCTCCTGTCATGGGCTGTCCGTGTCGGGAATTTTGTGTCTCTTCTTTCTTGCAGGACTCGAGGACACACACGCATACACACTGCCTTTCGTTTCCTGTGTCCAGCAGAGTAAATATGGTCGTGCCTTCAATCCACATCTCAAGGTTCACAGGACATAATGATGATTTTTATGGAATGCCAGATGGAGCATATTTTTTTGTATTTTTGCTATGACAGGAAAAAACGAGGATTCAGGAGAGGCAGAAGAAACAAGCTCACAAGAACAACACAGTTAGAGCTGAAGCTGTGTTTTAAGCATTAATGGAAAGAGTGGGACAAGCTTGTACTGATGTAAAAACATTACTGAAATTGGCCTGGTCTGTTTCTGATGCTGACATGAGTGTGTATGTGTGTTTGGGTGTAGATAGAACCTCACTATTTACTAGGAGACTTGTCCTGTGTGTGGAAGACGCCACTTTTTCAGGGTTCATTCTTCATCTACAGTGCTGAAACGTTGTCCAGGACGGAGACAGACCATTTCGTGAAAGGCTGCTCCTCTAACAACCAAAAACATCTTTTATTCTGCATCTGCTACACA
Source organism: Denticeps clupeoides (assembly GCF_900700375.1). NCBI lineage: Eukaryota > Metazoa > Chordata > Actinopteri > Clupeiformes > Denticipitidae > Denticeps > Denticeps clupeoides. The sequence goes on from NW_021629866.1 coordinate 46,620, forward strand.
TTTATATTTACAGCATTTAGCAGATACAGAGACACTTACAATCAGTAGCTTGGAGACACTCAGGGACAAGTAGGTAGTAAGTGGGGTTTCAAGCTGGGACTTTCTGGGACTTTAGGTTAATAGGCGAATGTGTTACCCACTAGGCTACTGTCACCTTAATCAAGGGTTATATCACCTTGAATTCTTAACCCCTTAATATCCCCTTTTCATATCCGTGTTCCTTGTGTTCAGCGTGTTAATACAGATACTGAATAATTACGATAAGCTACGGTGTTGTGCGGTTAAGGACATTCCTAGTGCTGTGACAGGCGCAGGGAGATACTGCCAGCTGCCGTCACCCAGGCTTTAGGATCTTTGGTCAGAGGAATGTACCATGTAGCTTCCATGCCTGTACATTCCCCCTTTCCCTCTGCTTTCCATGTCCCTGCTGAGCTTGTGGGTTTGACAGTCTGTGGTGCCTCTTGGGGGTTTCAGATTGAGTGAACAGATTCGTTGGATGAGAGAAGGCTGTTCATGGATCGGAACGATCAGCGGACAGCTGGTGCAAGCGTTGTCCATGTTGTCTACGGGAAAGTCATGTTTTGTCTTCTACGAGCTGTGTGGAGGTGGTGTCAGGCCCCTTCTCCAATCTTTTCATCTGTTTCCCTCTTTAAGCAACTGTGTGGGTGTTGCTGAATGTTCATATGAAGATGTTTATGTCCTCTGGTTTGCACACTGTATTCATGAGAGGATATCTGTTATTGTCCTTGTTGGATTTGTTTTATGGAGATTGGAGATGTTCTCTGTTCTCCTTTCCTCAGGTACTGGGTCACTACATCCGTAGGCAGCAGGATCCAGAGACCTTTATTAATGAGATAAAGTACATCGCCAGCGACCCAGATGAGAAGTATTTCTTTAACGTGACAGATGAGGCTGCACTCAATGACATTGTAGACGCCCTGGGGGACCGCATCTTCAGTCTGGAAGGTGAGAAGAGGCACTGGACTGACAAAAAGATACGAACAGCAAACCAACCATGTAAAAACCAACCAGCAACACAGTCTCCCTATTAACCATGTTGTAGGACCCATGTAGTTCATAAATGTAGTCAAATACAAGTGGAAGGTGGCTTGGTACATTACATTTTTGGGACATACAGTGCCAGGAAGGCAGGAAGGAATAGTTTTTTTTGTGAAGATGGTGTATGATGTCACCTAGCCTGTAAGGGAGTGGACATTTGTGAAAAGGTGAAGAGGTAAAAGAGAAATTGTGCATGTGCAGGAAGAAGGATGCTCCACCTCAATTCTAGAGAAGGAAGGAAGGGGGGCTTCAGGGTGAGGAACAGCAGAGAAAGATGTGTTGGTGATGGTAGAACCTGGGGCTCCTGAGGGAGGTCGTGTATGAAGCAGCCATATAATGCTGTGGTTTTGTATGTGTTTATTAAAATAATAGAGAATATTTGTATATTTTTGTATGACAGGAACACTTGGATACAACAAGAGCTCATTTGTGATGGAAATGTCTCAGATTGGCTTCTCCACACATATCCTTGATGTAAGTAAAGCTGGATTTGGGATTAGATGAGTTTTTTCTGTTTATGCAACAAAGCTCTTAGATAATCCACAAATACAACATCATTGGCAGAAATAATGTCAGAACTGGACTCTTTTTATATAATTTTTTGGATCAAGGGCTGTACTGGATCGTTCCTGGGAATAGTTTTTGGGATTTTGTCCAATAGAAACACTAACCTTTTCATTAGTTAATTAATTATTATTAAATTAGTTATTTTCCAAGCATTGAGTCGATAAAAAAAAAAATGATTCTCATCTTTGTGCTTTTTGGTACTACAGGATGGTATCCTCTTTGGGATGGTAGGGGCGTATGACTGGGAGGGAGGGGTGCTGAAGCAGACCAGGAACGGTGACATTGTGCCCTCCGTGAGGCATTTGAGAGCGAGTTCCCTCTGGAGCTGAAGAACCACGCTGCTTACCTGGGTAAAACTCTGCCTGGCTGAAAAACCTTTCACACACATTCGGTGTGTGTGTCTGTGCTGTGTTGTATCGAAATTTTACACAAGTGCTGCAGAGGGAGGAAACTGTTTATTTCATTACACGTGTCTGCTGTGTGTTGTAGGTTACACCGTGTCCTCAGTCACAGTTGGCGATTGGAAGAGGTTGTATGTTGCTGGAGCGCCACGGTTCAAACACAAAGGAAAGTCATCTTGTTTGACCTCAGTGTCTATGGGGACGTTATCATCTCACAGGCCCTGAATGGAGAGCAGGTTTATTATCTGTCTTTACTTCTTTTCTGTTAAAACCGTTGTTATTTGCTCATGATTGATCATCATTGTTGATATTAAATAGCTGATATTTGAGCTAGACATAAAATGCACTTTCACACAGGAGCAATATAAAATTTATAATAACCTTTTAATAACCTATTTTCCACAATCACAGTCAGGAAGACTGTGCACTGAATGATGCTATATTCAATATAAGTTCATTTTTGTCAATATATTCATACCTATTTATTCCTCTCCTTCTTGATAATCATGTCAGTGTAAAAAAATAGTAAATTCAATTTACATTTACATTTACATTTACATTTACATTTACATTTACAGCATTTATCAGGCGCCCTTATCCGGAGCGACTTACAATCAGTAGTTACAGGGACAGTCTCCCTGGAGCCACTCAGGGTTAAGTGTCTTGCTCAGGGAAATGATGGTTGTAGGCGGGATTTGAACCTGGGTCTTCTGGTTCATAGACGAGTGTGTTACTTACTAGGCTACTACCACCACATTTTAAGCAATTCCATGCTTAAAATGTTCCAATTACAAGCAATTACCATGAGCAATCATGTTCACATGCATGTTCACATTATACCAATGAAAAGTTCTGAACTTTCTCACATCAGATTGGCTCGTATTACGGCAGTGAGGTGTGCGGTGTGGATGTAGACCATGATGGGATACTGATGTCTTGCTGGTGGCTGCGCCCATGTTCCTTGGTGCTGGGAACAAGGAGACTGGGAGGGTTATATGTACAGTCTAGATGGGGTGAGTTCAGACCCACATAGGGTATGCATAGACCAACCCACACAGACAGAACTGTTCATTTATTCACTGTTGTTATTTAGAAATTAATTTCCCCTTTTTATCAAATATGATCTACTCAAATAAGATTTACTCCAAAAATCTGCCAACAGGACCAATTTTTCTCCTAATGGGACTCTGCGGTCTCAGCCAAAGGCCCAAGATGCCCGCTTTGGTTATGCCATGGCTGTAGCACTGACCTCAACAGGATGGCTATGCTGACCTGCTGGTTGGGGCACCACTAGAGGATAACCACCAGGGAGCGTTAGTATGTTACCATGGTGATGAGTTTTACATCATCCCACAGTATAAACAGGCAAGCTCAACAAGACATATGTTCCATTTCTCTCTGTGTGGTCCCCTTTCTCTCTTCAGCCATAATCGCTCTTTCTTTCTGTTTGACTGCAGAGAATCCCAGGTTCTACTCTTTCTCCTGGGCTTCAGTACTTTGGTCGGAGTGTCAGCTCACAGATAGATCTGGATGGAGATGACCTGCTGGATCTGTCAGTTGGCGCCCAGGGCAATGCCATTCTTCTTAGGTATCAGTGCATCAACACCAATTAACCCTGGGCCTCCCATTTTCACCATTGCTAAAATCTTTTTTTAATTGTCTCTCTCTAGCTCTCGCAGCATCGTCCAGATCAATGTGAGTCTGTCCTTCCAGCCTCACTCTATAAACGTCATCCAGAAGAACTGCCAACAGGGTGGGCGAGAATCAGCCTGCGTCACTGCCGTGGCTTGTTTCATCACTAATTCACGCTTCCCCCATGCCAACAGAATCAACTTTGGTACTTACACAGTTCTTCCTCAACCTAGGGAAACATTTCTCATTAATATTCATGAATATTCATGTCAGCCATTTGCATCATGTCCCCGTCCCTTCCCTGAGCAGAAGCTGCAAGTCAAAGCCTTGCTGGATGACTGGAAGTTCTCCACAAGGGCGCTGTTTGACAAGAACTCCCAGAGGCAGACCAGTGACTGGGTTTGGGTTCGCGTTGGGGAGACGGTGTGCCATGACCTGCCCTTCCATGTGTTTGTGAGTCAGCGTTACATTTACATTTACAGGATTTACCAGACGCCCTTACAACCAGTATTTACAGGGACAGTCCCCCCCTGGAGACACTCAGGGTTAAGTGTCTTGCTCAGGGACACGATGGTAGTAAGTGGGGTTTGAACCTGGGACTTCTGGTTCACAGGCGAGTGTGTTACCCACTAGGCTACTAGCACCTTTAGCATCACTTTCTGTTCAGATATAATCCACTCTACACAATAGACTTGTTCATTCTTGTGTCTTTCCAGTAATGCTGTCAAGATTCACACTTAAATTTAAGTGTGGCATGAAAAATATTTTTACATTTACGTTTTAAAAATATTTTAATATGAAGCAGAATTTAATTTAAGAGTGAAGTAGAGGACAGAACTAAGTGTCAACTGTGCATTTTTCTATCCTTTAATGGCTCTGTGTGACATTTTGTGCCATTCCAACTGTGGTTCTGTCTGCTTTCTGCTCTAATAGGACACAGCAGACTACATTCGGCCAATCAGCTTCTCGCTGCGGTTCGAGATCAATGACGCTGAGAGTGGCCCCGTGCTGGATGAAGGCTGGCCTACCGCACTCAAGCAGTTTGTGAGCACTGCTGCACTGCCTAATTACACACAATAAAGTATAAAGAGAACAAAGAAAAAGAACAGAAGGCATGCCAGTCTCATAAAATGTCTCATTTCAAACAGATACAGAAAGATACGTTTTATAAATGCGTACTGGTTTGTGTCCACGTCTTTAATCTACTAGTTTTTATTTAATGTGCTTTTTCTTCATTTCTTGCATAGATCCCTTTCTTCAAAGACTGTGGGGAAGATGATATCTGTGTGACCGACCTTGTGCTACAGGCCCATATGGACATCAGTGGGACGAGGTACCACGATTTAACCTGATAATGTTTTTATGAAGGCCTCACCAGCCACAGAATGAATATTTGCTGGTCCTGTACACAGAATGGAAATCTGCTGTGATGTTAATGTTGTGGACTTCCTCCACCCTTTGATTACTACCCATGTTCTATCTTTGAATGTTTTGAAGCTGTTTAGTCAAGTCACCATAGCTACAGACATGTTTGTCTCTTGGTTTTTAATGATGGCACATTTGATGCCACAAAAAGTACCAACAGAGCACTCCATGCTCAGAAAAGGAATGGAGTCTATTTCAATTCTGTAAAATCCCTTTATTGCAGCCTAAACTTCCCAAAAGCAAGAACTCCCGGTATTATACCCACTACTCACAATAAGTTAGGGATATTCTGAGAGACTTAGTGGACGTCATACATACGGTGTTGGTTTCTCTTCAGACATTTTGGGGATAGGGAGGCAACTGTGTTGGGGCGATAAAAACGCCACATTTTGTGTTTTCCATGTAATGGTCTCATTGTGTAGGTGTGTACCTTATATTGGGGCCAATACCAAGAGACAAGCTTTCTCAATGTGGCATCAACATTCAGGGGTTATAAAAAGCTGCTATTGTCAGTAAGTCATCATTCAAACAGCCATGAACACACGACGGACGAGCAGCGTCACCTGGCCATGGCGTGAACTTGGTGGGACAGATTTTATTGGGGGTTATATATATTAAACTATTGAAAATTGTGTTTCTTCGCATACATTATTAGTAATAATAAAAGGGAACTTTTACTTATTTCATTCAAATTCAGAGGAAATAGGAAAAGCCCTCTTGTAAATAACAATATCCCTAACGTATTGTGAGTAGTGTAAAGGTTATTCGCTGGTTAATGATATGCTATGCGCCGGTAGGCAGAAGCCCTTTGTGGTCCGCAGCCCTCGGCGACGTCTTGCTGTGGTTGTGCAGCTAGAGAACCGTCTGGAGAACGCCTACAACACCAGCCTGACCCTTCAGTACTCTAGAAACCTGCATTTCTCCAGTCTGAGCATACGGGTACTTCACGTCCTCTGTCTTCAACACACGCCCGAGCTTCGAGTGTGATGGGAATAATCGTGTCCCTTGTCCTGTCTGCAGGACGAAACCCAGGTCAAGATCGAATGCACGGCTCTCAGCTCCAACAGCCACTCCTGCAACGTCAGCTACCCGGTGTTCCGCTCTCAGTCCAAGGTGTGTGGACAAAGTCTGCTGAAGTGGACAGCTGTGCACCTCAGAGTCATCTCTCTCTCTCTCTCCTCTCTCTCTCTCTCTCTGAACCTCATGTTGGAGTTCGAGTTCAGCTGCACGTCTCTCATCAGCAAGATTCAGATGAAGCTCGAAGCGTTCAGGTGCCTGTCTTTGTCCTGTGCACATGGTGCCACTTTAATCGCACACTCCATTGAGGAAAGGACGGGAACATTCATTCTTTTTAACAGTGACAGCGTGGAGCTGGAGGAGACGCTCGCGGACAACCTTGTTCAGCTGCAGACGGTGGTACGATATGAGCCAGACCTGTTCATTACCAGGTCTGTTATCAAGCCTCCTTTTCTCAATTCTCAATTTCCTGTTCCCTTCATCACTCTCCTGATTACACTGGATGCCAGGAGACAAGACAAAACCTGAATCATGCAGCAATAATAAAGTCATCGTCTCGACGCCGCCCTTCCAGACGCAACCCTCCCCATTTACCAAGAAACAGTTACACGCACCCCCAGTTTACGTCAAAGTAAAGTGGAACGTACATTTCATTCAGCCTTTTATGTTATTCATTTCCTTCCAGTGAGTCCAACCTGAATCGTTATGAGGTCCATCCCACCCGGACAGCTTCAGAGGGAACCGGGCCCGAGTTTTACACACACTTCAGGGTACATTTAACCTGGGAAACCTCAGAAACACACACTGCACAATTGGCAGGTCGCTGAATGCGATTTTGTGTATACAGTTGCAGAACCTTGGCTGCTATGTGGTCCGTAACCTGGAGCTCTGGGTAAACCTGCCCTCAGTAGCAGCAGGAGAAGGGCTCTTCATGTCTGTAGTGGATGTCTTTTCTCATAATGTGAGTGACATGCCTCCGTCTGTTCCACGTTTGCTGAATATAGTGCACCGGTTCTAATGTACTCTGATGGCGTTTCAGGCATCAGGTGTGAACTGCAGCATTAGAAGTGACCTGTCACAATTACAAAACAGCCAGAAAGATGTCCGTCCCCTTCATCCAGAGGACATGCTGAAGACAGAGAAGCTTGTGAGGACATGTCCATCCTCTGCACACTTCACTTGTTAATATGATGCTGTTCTTATTGCACAGATTATGTTTGCATCGTTGTAAATAGGGATACAGGAAGGGGTGCAAGACTTCAATACTGATGATGTAGTGCACAGCGTACAGAAAAAGAACAGATCAACATACTGTTAGTGGTAGCTAGTAATCTTACTTGACTGATATTGAATACTGGGATCAGTGCACCCACAGTTAATGGGTTGGCATTGCAGGAAGCTCTGACACCCTGCTGGTTGTCTGGCCTCTGATCCTGCAGAACTGCAGCAGGTCGTGGTGTGTAGAGGTGGTCTGCCAGGTCCAGCAGCTGCTCGGGGGTCAGTCGGCGCTCATCCGAATCACCAGGAGAGTTCACGACGACTTTTTCAGACAGGTGAGGCGGGAAAAGCAGCTTTAGGGAGTGGGAGAAAAACAAGGGACACCAGGCTGATGTTTCTGTTCCGTTCTCATCAGGCAAAGTTTAAAGCTGTGCAGATTGTTGGGTCCTACAGAATAGCTGCTAAAGAGTCCAGTCTGGTTACGTTGGGAAGTGCTGCCATCTGGAGGGAGGTGAGAGAATTGCAGATTTGATTTTGCATGAAACCTTCTACATTTTTGTGTTTCAGTTCTCTGTACTTAGTGAACATCAAATTCTTTCAAAAAGAAAAAGGCACAAACAGCTAATCTACTATCTCACGGGTTTTCAACCCAATTCAAATTCTGCTTCATCCATTGGTCCCTCAAGGAATTACCTACCATTGGGAACGAATTTCAAATGCTCTTATTAAATGTCAAAAACAGCCTTGACTTTGTGTGTGGTGTAGACGGTGCTGGAGGTACTGAAGGGTCGCACCATCCCCATCTCTCTATGGATCCTGATTGGCAGCATCATTGGTGGACTGCTGCTACTTGCCCTCATCATCTTCATTCTCTGGAAGGTAAAGGAATGCTTCTGCGGAAGGGAGTACCATCTTTACAACAGCAATGGAGGCTTTTATTTAAACCTCCTCAGACTCTATTTCACACACCTGACATCTGCAGATGGTACCTGATTTAAAAAAAAATTCTCATCCTCAGTTGGGCTTCTTCGCAAGAAAACAGAAAAACGATGAGAACGAGAACGTGGATGAGTGAACCCCCATCACCATGACGATTGGCTGCAAAAATGGATAAAATAAAACAAGAATGCCGCCGGCCCCTCGTCTACCTGCACTAATGGCCACAGAACATTCCAGAAGCACCGGACTTTTGGCCACAATTCCTAATCCCTCCCTCCACCCAGATTGGAAACTGGACCTCTACATTTGAGGCGAGTGGGAGAGACCCTTTGGCTTTGTAACTATGTGCATATTTCCAAAAAGTACATCTATTTAATATTCCGTCACACCACAGGATTTTTTTTTGCAGTTTTGTTCATTGTTTTGGAGAATTTGAATAAAGTTTTTGGATATTAAAGTTAAATGTTTCACTTCAGTTACTTATTATACTTCATATTAAAACCGATCACGGTACAGATCAGTCATTCCTTCATTAATCCTACTACCATTTTCTAGCAGGTGTAGCGTCTCAACCAAACAGAATATTTTATTTACAAACTCAAACATGGTAATAATCTGATGTACAGATTCATGTTCAGATACAAAAAACCAAGGTCAGCTCACAGAATGGCTCCACTTGTAAGAAGAATAAAATGAATGTGTGGCGTGGAGAAGAATCCAGGTACAACAATTTCAACATCTGGTCACATATTTCAGATATTTCTGCTGCTTATTTCATAAGTTCTCTTCCAGTTGTCAGTGTGAAGTCTTGGTGGAACTTATATAAGATTCCAGTAGAAATATCGTCTCATCCACCTGGTTCTCACTCGAGTCCATCCTGCAGGGGTAAAAGAATGAGTAAGGCATTACAGAAATAACACCTACATACATAGACTTAAAAAAGTGCCTCTGCCTGCACCACACTCTATCATAGCTGTAGATCTAGTATTCATTTACATTTATAGGACGCCTTTATCCAGAGCCGGAGACACTCAGGGTTAAGTGTCTTGCTCAGGGACACTATGGTAGTAAGTGGGGTTTGAACCTGGGTCTTCTGGTCCATAGACAAGTGTGTTACCCGCCAGGCTACATTCATCATTTACACACACACACACACACACACACACACACTACTGCTCATAGGTTTAGGATCATAAATAATCAGACAAAATCTGAAATAAGTAAAAACTTGAACCCACTTTTGCTGATGCGCTACATATAGTATGAATTTTGCCAGTTTTATTGCTTCTTTAATCTGTGCAATTTTCAGCTCTACTAACAATTTGTTAATGGTTTAACTAACTAAGCTTTTCAGTGACAGATTTGTGTTGATAAACCCAGCGTTCCACTGGAACTAACGCTCCTCTCTACATGCATGCAGATTGGCCATTACTGGCCCATTACCGCAGTTTCGGCGTAGCGACGAGACCTGTAGCTGCTCCTCGACATAAATCGCTGGATGTCGGAGTGGTGTCCAAAAAATAAAGTGGGCTTTATTAATAACTGGCCAGCATTTAGGGGGAAGCCTGGTCTTTTGGCGAGACGGCATCCACCCCAACTGGGCGGGCGCCACTCAGTTGTCTAAAAAATTGGCTCATAGTCTTAGAACCAAAAAACAAAACTGACTCGCCAGAGCCGAGACCAGGCAGCAGACAGACCGGCTAAACCGAGCGTCTGCCATTTGCGTATAGTCGCCACCCAGCGTGTACAATATTGACACTGTGTCTGTACCTCGCTCTATTAAAACAAGAGATTCTACAAGAAACATTAATAAAACTCATAAATATGCTGACACTGTGTCTGTTCCACGGACTGGGCGGGGTGTCTGTTTCAGCAACTTACTACCCGTTACATTACTACTTCTGAACCTACCACCAGCACCCCCGGCATAAGAATAGGATTATTAAATGTTAGATCCCTTACACCTAAAACGCTCATTGTCAATGAAATGATTACAGATCAGGGGTTTGATGTACTGTGCCTCACCGAAACTTGGTTAAAACAAAATGAATTTGTAGCATTGAACGAGTCTAGTCCTCCTGGATACAGCTATGTACACCAACCTCGCTTAACTGGAAGAGGAGGTGGCGTCGCAGTAATTTATAAGGATAACCTCGGTATTACTCATAAACCCGGACAAGGATTTAACTCTTTTGAGATTCTATATACCAATATAACTCATGTAGTCTCACAAAATAAAAATCATTCCAAATTCATTCCATTTATTATTATTTATAGACCCCCTGGACCTTATTCTGAGTTTCTTAGTGAATTTACAGATTTTGTCTCCAACTTAGTTGTATCTGTGGATAAAGCCCTAATTATCGGTGACTTTAACAACCACTGTGATAAATTAGAAGACTCACTAAGAACCGCATTCCTGTCTTTATTAGACTCAGTTGGAGTTAACCAACATGTAACAGGACCTACTCACGAAGGTGGTCACACGCTCGATCTTGTGTTGACCTTCGGTTTAAATATAGAAGATATAGTTACTCTTCCGCAATCTGAAATGGTCTCAGATCATTTCCTCATCACTTTTAAAATATGTCTCAGACACAACAAACTCAATCCCCCTCGTTATAGAGACAAACGGACAATTACATCAAGTACGGCACAGAGGTTTATTAATACCTTACCAGATTTATCAACGCTGATAAACTCACTGTCAACCCCGCTGAACTTGACCAAGCGACCAAATGTCTAGAATTAACACTGCGTAGTACGTTAGATATAGTCGCTCCCCTCAAAAGGAAGATAGTAAGAGATAAAAACTTAATTCCTTGGTATAATGATCACACGCGCCCTTAAGAAGACCGCCCGGAAATTAGAACGCAAATGGCGTCAAAGTAAATTAAACATATTCCGAATAGCGTGGAAGGAGAGCCTACTTAACTATAAGAAGGCTCTTAGCACGGCTCGATCAACATATCTGTCCTCGTTAATAGACATGAACAAAAATAATCCCGGATTCCTGTTTAAAACTATAGCCAAACTAACCAGGAATAAGACAGAAACGGATACTAACACTCAATATCATCATAGTAGCGATGATTTTATGAATTTCTTTCATACGAAAATTGTCGCAAATAGAGAGAAGATAAAAAGCACAACAAATAGCTCCGCCGATATTTCCATGGAAAATAATCTTCTAATAGACCACCGATTAGAACGATTCAACCCTATTAAATACCTAGACTGTAACAACATCCATGAAGTATATCAATCAGGATTTAGACCCCATCATAGCACTGAGACAGCGCTGGTTAAAGTGGTTAATGACCTGCTGTTGGCCTCTGATCAGGGACGCATCTCGCTGCTTGTCCTGCTTGATCTGAGTGCAGCGTTTGACACTATTGATCACGCTATTCTCCTTGCCAGGTCAGAGAATGTTATCGGGATTAAGGGAACAGCCCTTGAATGGTTCAGATCATATTTGACCAACCGATATCAGTTTGTGGACATCAATGGTGTTTCATCTTCACATAGTAAAGTAGAGTTTGGTGTTCCACAAGGTTCTGTCCTAGGTCCGTTACTTTTTTCTCTATACATGTTACCTTTAGGCGACGTCATCCGCAAACACGGTATTAGCTTTCATTGCTACGCTGACGACACACAGCTGTATCTGTCAGCAATGCCAGACCAGAGGCAGCAGCTGAACAAAATAGAGAATTGTCTGAAGGACATTAGACAGTGGATGCTCACCAACTTTCTCCTGCTAAACCCTGACAAGACAGAAGCGCTCGTAATCGGGCCTCAAGCAGCCAGGCATAAACTGACTACACCCTGGATAGCCTTTCTATCTCACTGAGTATTGAAGTGAAGGATCTAGGTGTCATCATTGATGCAGGTCTCTCATTCAGTTCACACGTAGATAATGTCACTAGAATAGCATTCTTTCACCTTAGAAATATTGCGAAAATAAGAAATATCATTTCAATGCATGATGCAGAAAAGTTGTTCCATGCATTTATTACATCAAGGTTAGATTACTGCAATGCATTACTGTCTGGATGTTCTAGTAGGTGCATGAGTAAACTCCAGCTGGTACAGAATGCTGCAGCCAGAGTTCTAACTAGAACCAGGAAATTTGACCACATCACCCCAGTCTTACAATCACTGCACTGGTTACCCATCAAATTTAGGATTGACTACAAAATTCTACTTTTGACCTATAAAGCTCTAAATGGTCTCGCCCCACAGTACCTGAGTGAACTTTTGGTTCTTTACGAACCGCCACGCCCCCTTCGATCAATGGGTGCGGGTCACTACTGGTACCAAAGGTGCAGAAGGTCACAGCTGGGAGCAGATCCTTCTCCTATAGAGCTCCGCAGTTGTGGAACAGCTTGCCTGTCAGTGTCCGGGATTCAGACACAGTCTCAGTGTTTAAATCCAATCTCAAAACCTATCTGGGTACCGGGCCACTGTAGCACCAATATACCACTATAACCACATATTTCAGTATCGGTGGTACAGTGCAACCGTCTGCCGCTGCTTCTGTTTGTTTTTTTCTCCGAGACACGGAATCAAGCCCAGACTACTGGCAGACCCCAGTGAAGAGACCAGCAAATAAATCCTGGTTCCTGACAACTGCTTAACAAGGACATACCATGATACAAACCAGAGGGTCACCACAGCCACCACCACCATTAACTACACAGCTTCAGGGATCTTCAAATGGACCAGTAACATCGTTACAGACACCTTATCTAGACCATGACACTGACTACATCCTGGACTTCTCCAACCCTACAACTGTAGGACTTATCATTATATCATATCCAACCCTGCACTGACACCATTTGCAGGCTCACTCTACCCTGGAAGGGGGTCCCTCTCTGTATCACTCCTTCCCAACGTTTCTTCCTCTCTTTTTTTCTCTCTCCTAGAGTTTTTTTGTGTGGAGTTTTTCCTTGTGTGCAGAAGGGTCAAGTGTGGGGGTGTCAACTGTAGGGCCTGTCAAAGCCCATTGAGACATACTGTATGTGATTTTGGGCTATATAAGAAATAAATGGTGTTAATGTTGAATAATTAACAGGCATTTCCAGTTATTTACACCATCTTTAGACTGGAGATTTCCCCCTTTACTGTGCTGATGTACTGTACTTGTTGATGTGGTGTTTCAGCGCCTCCAGCTGCTGTCTCTCCGGAGCAGTGATCATCTCCTCCACCTCAGTAAGCTGGGCAGGCTCCGCCCCACTCACTTGCAGAGATGCCAGGATCGCCTCGATTCGCTGAGACTTTTCCAAGTGACGTCTGCCAATCAAAGTGGTTTCGTGACCACACTGTGTTAATATAAATGTCCTTATATTAACAGACAGGAAGACAGAAACAGGAACTCACTTATTTTCTCTCGTCTCAAAGAGGCGTCGCTCTATAAGGTTTCCCACCGTCTGTAAGGCAGCCAGTAGAGACATTAGAAATCTGCAGCCGATATACGCTAGAGAAGCGCAGTAGCGGGCGTGACCTTGTAGCAGTGCTGCAGCAGCATCCTCGCCGTAGGCAGCTGGTTGACCGTGTACAGGTAGAAGGTACGAGAGGGAGCATGGTCTGGGGTTTTAGGAATCTCCTTCAGAGAGTCAACAAGAAGCATGAGCGTCAATGAATTACAATTCATTTATATCTGCTAGCTACAGGTTTTGGATGTTCTGGACAGAAAGTGCGGCTCAATTGAAACGTGTAAATCGTTTCCATAATGAGTGAAGTGGAAGTGAAGTGATTGTCACACACAGTGAAATGTGTCCTCTGTATTTAACCATCACCCTTGGTGAGCAGTGGGCGGCCATGACAGGCGCCCGGGGAGCAGTGTGTGGGGACGGTGCTTTGCTCAGTGGCACCTTGGCAGATCGGGATTCGAACCGGCAACCTTCTGATTACGGGGCCGCTTCCTTAACCGCTAGGCCACCGCTGCCCCAAGAAAGAAAGTTTAAATATATAGAGACTAGCCTACAATCAGTAGTTACAGGGACAGTCCCCCTAGAGACACCCAGGGTTAAGTGTCTCGCTCAGGGGTGAAGTGAATTGGGGTTTGAACATTCTAACAATATTTAAAATGTATTTATAATGTATTTCATAAATTAATGAATACGTTTTTATTATGGCAATTTATTATGGTATTTATCACAACCATGGAAAATTTTATCATTAATTCATGTAATTCTCAAGCAACTAGACGACAAAGCTCTCTGTTGTGTTTCCGTATGTTGACTTGTGTTACCTGGAGTTGAACCAGGTTCTCTGACAGTAGTGTGTACAGCATGTCTTTGGCCTCCTTAGCTGGAATCATGGCAAAATCCTCCACCTGCTTCTGCTCCAGGTGCCGTTTCCGCAGCAACAGCCTGAAGATGCGCGCCGACCGTGAGCCAAATCTGCGCAGAACAGACAGCATCAGGAGCAGGAAACACACACTGCAGCTTTACGTGAGAAATGAGAAGAGCGAGGAAAGGAAAATACCTTTCTTGGACAACAGACTCCAGCGTAGCTCTTGCCAGGTTGGCCAGCGCCTTGTGGAGGTCTGACAACTGGAGCTAAGAACCAAAAGTACTCATTTGTACTGTTCCTGTTTTTGATTTCCAGGTTAATTGGATGTTCAGAACCCAGAACATTTTTATTTGGGAGCACGATTCTCTGTACAAAAGGATACTGACAACGTACATCCCCCCTCCACTGTCACCTGACTTCCCGACAAACTCCATCTGGACGCAGGAAGGATAGAAACACAGCGGCTTTAACTATAGGGTCGCTAGAGTAAACACAAGGCTTCACTCTCAGCTGAAGTGGTGCTTTACCGGATCATCCACCAGTAAGGTAAGATACTGGTCCAGAGTGGATCTGCTAATGTTGTAACTGGCTGGAAGGGCTCGGAAGATCTGACGAGGATTAGATGTATATTAACATATAACTTAATACTATACCAACAATTTATAAGGATTTGAATCAACAACATTTATCACAGCATGAATAATATAATAATAATAACTGTATATAAACAGTCACGCTCTATGTGTGTGTGTGTGTGTGTTTTTGTGTGTGGTGTTACCTCATTGGCTGAGAGCGGCTGTGTATAGGCGGCATTGGGTTGGGTTGTCATTTCACTTATTCTGAGCATTGTCCTCACTATCTCACTACTAGTCTGCAAACACAGAGGGAAAACGACATGGTACAGCATCCTCCTCTCAACTAAAAATAAAAGTAAAGTGAACTGACTGTCATTGTGATACACAGCACAGCACACGGTGACACAACGAAATGTGTCCTCTGCTTTTAACCATCACCCTGAGTGAGCAGTGTGGCACCTCAGTGGCACCTTGGCGGATTACAGTAAATAACAGCCGTTCCACCAAACTGACCTGGTCCATTTTGCTGGCCACTGCGCTAATGATGGCCTGATCTCGGAAATGGAGATGGAAGCGCTCGAAATTCACCTGCCAAAATACGCCTTCATCTCCGCATAGCTACGAAAGAGGAGGAAGAGAACACAACTCCTTACTGCACAACTCACAAAGCAGAAGAGCTCTGCTAGTATCTGTGGTCCATGTGTAGCTGTTCGGTTTACCTCCTTGTTCTCCAGCTTCGCTCTTTTTCCTCCTCTCTGGTCAACATCACTGTCTCCACTGGAGCGTCTGCGTTTCCCTCTACCTAAACGTGCATAAACCCCACTAGTCCTTCATGTATACAGATGAACACAGTCCTCAGCACCAAACAGAAGTAACAGTACATTTTTAATAGTTTCATGGTTTTATGCAGCCTTTAGTGCTTTAGTGTGGTAGTAGCCACACACTCGCCTGTGAACCAGAAGACCAGGTTCAAACCCCACTTACTACCATCGTGTCCCTGAACAAGACACTTAACCCTGAGTGTCTCCAGGGGGACTGTCCCTGTAACTACTGATTGTAAGTCGCTCTGGATAAGGGCGTCTGATAAATGCTGTAAATGTAAATGTAGTGTAGTGTTTAATGCCTTCATCATGGATCAAGAAGCAGAATGTTTTTCTCCATTCCAAATGACTGTAAAAATCTTAACTGAAACGGAACGCTTTGAGAAACTTGAACCTGATATAATCCCTGGGTCTCCAGCCTTCTCCCATTTCTGATATGTCTGATGAAAGTTGTATGGAAGTGCAAACTTTAAGGTCATTTATTGAATGTCTTGAACCCTATGTTTTGAATTAATAATATTCATTAAATAACTAAATAGCATCTATAAACAGCCAATATACTGTATTAATAAGTACTATTAAATAATAAAAAGGAGATACATTTTTGGCCTGAAGCAATGAAAGATGAAAGAAACGGACCTCTCAGGTTAATTTGAGGAAGTTTATAACAGTCTGTTAGACTCTCGGGTGTGGCGGCTGAGGAATTTGGTGTCTTTTCTGATGAGGTTGCCGCATTTCCCTTCCCACACGCTGCAAGGCAGCGCTGGAGGAAGTGCGTGTCCACCAAACTGGAGAAAGCAGAGATCACCTCACTGTAGTCCATGCTCCGGCCATCTACACACAGATGAGAGACAGCAGAAGAGCTTTTCTATCCAGTATTTTGCACTGTGAATTAAAACTTCTTCCTGACTGCACCTAACAAACTGTGACAGTACTAATAGGGGTGGTAGTAGTCTAGTCAGTTAGACACTCGCCTATGAACCAGGGGGCCACAAAGTCACATGTTACTGTCCCTGTAACTACTGATTGTAATAAATAATAAAGTTTTCTGAGATGGTAACGTATTCAGGCATTTGCAGTGAAAACAGCCCCCGAGCTCTCACCCTCCATGTTGTGTGTTAGTCTGTCTGCCACAGTCTTCACCACACTGCTCATGGTCATTTCTCCTCTCTGCAGGACCTCCTCCACGATCAGCTCGCCTGTGTCGCCATACAGGCTCTTGGCTGTGTAGATGTATCTTGGGAAGCGGAGCGTGTACAGGATGCGTTCCACAAGGCAGCGATACTCTGTGGGCCCGCCAGGGCCACGCCGGCCACTTCCGAACACACACATGCCATGCTGCACCAGCACACACAAGGACTTCTTCACCTGGAGGTGACAGCGGGACTTCACCAGGGCTGCTATCAGACTGAGGAGGACAGTCGATCACATGCCACATCAAAGTGGCACAGCAAGTCACATTTCATCATTACCAGATCAAGTGGAGTGTTGGTTTCATGGGCGAGGGCTCGAAGACTTAGTGCTCCG